>NW_020799103.1:5460231-5464028 GCF_003259725.1 Athene cunicularia
GACGGGCCGCCCCCTGCCCCGGGCACCGGGCCCCGGCGGGCACCGCCCCCGGGCATCCCCCCCTCGGAGGGGGGCGGGATGGGAGGCACACGCGGACACCTTTCCCTCCTTAACAGAGCACCCCCCCAAACCTGGGGTTGCTCCGCGTTTCTGGTTCCCCCCTAGAAAGGGCCGCTTTGCGGATGCTCTTGATTTTCGCACCAGACGCGGGGCAGAGGCAGTTCGCAAACCCGCACAGGCGCTCACCGCGCGGATTGTCACCGAGGAGAAGCTGGAAAAAAGAGGCAGGTTCCCGCATATGTGCGTTATATGTGATATCAGTAGTATATGAAATGCAATATAGTTGTATGGCAAGAAACCTTGGCAGTGTCAAGCTGGGGAAACGAAACACAAAATCTGTTCTCAAATGAAATGCCAGATGCATTTGAGGAAAATCCAAATAGACTTCATCCTACAGGGCTGGCTGTGTAAAATTTTAAGCCTTTCTTTTTCATCAAAGAATATTTTGTGTGAATCCAGTAGCTAGGTTACAGCAGGGCTGAACCTTGCACGTGGCTGGTATAAATCCAACCTGACTGGGTCTGAGTTGTTAAATCGAGGTGAGATCACAAAAAGAAAGGGTCTTTCATGTTACCAGCTCCTTTCACATCATCTTTCCTCTTTCATGGAAAAAATCACCAGCTAGCAGATTATACCAAATCCTGCAGTCATCCAGAGTGAAAACCCACACTGCTGTTCGCGAGGGCTTTGCATGCAAAAACATTTCTATCACTTCTATCCTGTAAGTATTTTAGCTATCATCCTGATAGTTTCTGCCTGTTGTAAATAACGATGATGCTTACCGTTAACTTTCTTGGGAAACAGGCCAGATGCTTATACTGTATCTCTGCTTTTTGTCACTATTATGCTGGGCATGGTAGGTTTGAGCCTCATGGGGCTCATTTATGCTACCATGACTTTAGACACCTGAATTTCGAATGCAGAGTCTTGAACCCCTTCCCTCACAGTAGCTTCGTTCTGTAATCACAAGCCATCCTGCCTCTAGCAAATAGCTAGGAAGCAAATAGCTGCCGTAGAGCCCAGCTGCTTTTCTCAAGCTCAAGCGTGCTGAGCTCCACAAGCTGCTCCTTTCTTCACTTGCAGTTCCTTGAGAGGCTCCAGCAAGGCCCCTAGCTCCACAGGTCTGGTTTTGGTGGACGGCTGCTGATTCTGTTCTTAGATGCCCCCGCTACCAAGAGGTAAGTCAATAAGTTCCTGGCAACTCAGTGATGGGCTTAAACCCACGTGGCCAGGCTCTTTGAGGTACGACACAGCAGCCCCGTGTGCAAGTTCTCACTGTCAGTGTGGCCTTCATTCCTTGACGATAACCTGTGCTATCAGTGTTCCCAAGTATTGACTTTAGAGACTACTGAAGCGCTTTACGTAAGCGCAGGAGGTCATAAGACTAGCAACACCAAGAAACAAGAGCAAAAAATAACCCAACCAACAAAAGCCTAACCCAGAGACAGCAAGGGTAAGAGCCGAACCCTTCATTTACAATTGCTTTAAGTAGACTTTCCAGGCCCCAGAGTCAGTTAAGACCATGCACACATGCACCTCAAGGTGAGCCATGTTTGCTCAGGCAACTTCTTTTGCACTGCTGAGAACCCAGGCCAGCAGACAAGCTATGCAAACAGAAACACTCCACACATTTGGAAGCACTTTAAATTTGTAATTAAGTTCAGAAAACACTCATAGAAATAGGTTGGATTAGGCTAAGCTTTTGTGCTTCAGCTTTCTATAAAAGGTTTAAAGCTTATTCAACTGAGCCTGCTTGGCATTTGTCCTTGGTCTGTGTTTGCCAACAAGGGCTCTTTCAAACAATTTTATTCCCAGGATGCTCCTCTTTCACCTAATATTTTATTTGGTTCCCAATTCTTTGCCAGCCATAGTACTTTATCTACATAAGTTTCCACCCCAGCTGGTGTTACTGCCAGTTGACTGGTTTGGCTGATACTTGGGTTGTGGTGGACTCCACTTTTGAGGTCTCCTCATGGAAGTACTGCGCTGTAAATCACTCCACTATGGCTTTGTCAGCATGGGTATGCTTTCACCAGTGCCACAGTGGGTAAAAAATTCAGCCTGAGTAAATAATTTTTCTCTGTCTCTTGATACATTAAGAGGTGTCTGTTGCTCCCTGCTGAAGCTGTCTACTCCCAGTCACTGCTGTTTTCAATCCAACATGCATTATCCAAGTTTTAGTTAAATTTTACATCAAAATAGTCTCTCCCCAAGTAACCCACTTGGAATGTCTGCTTCTGAAGGAAGCCTGCAATACGGGATTCACAACCTTGGTGACTCAGTGGGCACAGCTTTCGTAAAACCTGGAATTTGCTGAAAGATACACAACAGCCTGATCTGAGGCACTGCTTCTTATGGTTCAGGATTACAATGCAGCAGAATCCTAAATTTTAACTGCAAAGCATCAGACAATGGAAAAGATGTAGGCTCGCACCGACAGAACAACACTGTGCATGAGTAGCCATCATTCGTTCCAAAATCACATCTAAAAGACAAAAATCTTGACTGCATTGAGATAATCTAATATGAATACCCTTAAACTGTCCATAAAACCATGTGCATACAAATGAAAATCAGACTTTTTTTTTTTTTGAAAGACACACACTGAAAGTAACCGTTACCTTTATCCTTCAAGACCTGGGTTGAAGGGTCAGACCTTTCCATCACAGTTAACAGCAGCAGGAACACCAAAGCAATGGCTGAAATAACAACATAAAAATCAGTGTCAGTTTTCAAAAGTCATTTCTGGCATTATCTGGAAGGCACAGAGAGCAATAAAACTGAAGGAGGACAGAAGGGAATTTCTCAGGAATACCAAAAACGCAGGGTGGAGAGAACCAGGGAGGAGAGCAAACTCTTTTCTGCTGAACGTTGCATTTTCTGTTGGGAACCCATAGGGGTAGTTGTATGAGATCAGATATCTGGGGAGCTTTTGGGATGCATCCAAGAAACAGCTGCTCCTTGTGGCATGCTCCCATGAAGGCCCTCATTGAAATCCTGGCATTGTCAAAAGGCCCATTGATTTCAGCATGACAGTATTTTATGCTCCATGCCTGCTCAAGCATTTAAAAATTCCCTTTGCTTAAAACGAAGAAAAACTACTGGAAACAAAAATAAAGCAGCATACTGATACTGTCTTTTTACAAATCCTTGGCATGATATACTCTGCTGTGGTAAAGCCATTGTTTTTTCCACTGAACAGCATTAGGTTTACAGTACTATAAAGAACTGCAGAATTTACTCTGTATAACCTCTAGTGCAACAGCACCAAAATCAGCCTAAGAGCAGAAATTGCCTATGAACTGATGGCAAATACACAGCCCAGCACTGGATTTCAGGTGACGCTTGCATAATCTTCCCCTTTGCTTCATCTTTGGTTCTTGGCTCACACGTGCTTGCTATTTCTATCGCAGGTGATGGTAAACTCTGCAGCATCAGAACGTTTCAGATGTGAACGGCCATTAAATTTGGAGAACAGATATATGTTATATGGTCCTAAAGGCCCCACAGGCTTTAGGGTATAAATGGTTTTTTTTTCTGACTACTGGCTTCTCTTTCCCTGCTGTGAACTGTTCTATAGCTTCACATAAAGATACTTTGTTTAAACATGAGACTAACTAAAGTATGTGTGTGTAATTTCTAATTGTAGGGTGTAGTACTAAATGCTCAAATGGCATCAAGCTAGGCAGGCATGAAATATCCCAGGAAAGAATAATGCCTTTTTTTTTTTTTTTTTT
>NW_020799103.1:5464078-5541263 GCF_003259725.1 Athene cunicularia
TTTTTTTTTTTTTTTTTGGCAGGAAAATTGCCATAAGAATATACCAGAAATTCTTCAGAATAAAAAAAAAACCAAAACACAACAACAAACAACCACAAAACTAAAAACCAGATTTGTCAAATTAAACTTTTATAAAGCACTTAATATTCATTCAGTATAACTTTAGGATACAGCAGACATTAGGAATGAATATGCTGAAGGACGAACTGTACTGAATGTTCCAGGGACCAGCATGCCTATCCGTGATTACACTGAAATTTTGAATCTCTCAGAAAGGTGAGTTTAATTCAAGAGCAAGTGATTTCTCAAATACAAATCTGTAGAGAAAACAACATTGTTGTTAGTTTATGTTTAAAGCTGGTGGATTCTGATAAAACGTTTCCTGACAGATTGCAGGCCGAAGCCACAGCTGTGTCTGGGCGTGAAGTCCTCTGAGTCCTTTAGCACTGGCCCTTCTTGGATGAGCAATACAGAAAACTGAATTCAAAACCCACGAGTACCTATAGGAAGTATTGGGTATGAGGCTTAATGTGAATGCAACTAATAGAGTCTTCAGGCTGGTTATCTCGGAGGAATATGCAATTAGCATTGAATCTACTCCAGCTTTTAGCCAACACCAGAATGAGCTCAACCTTGGCAGAAAAATACAGAAAAAGATTTTACCACAGCCCCTCTCTGTTGTGGGTGCTGGTTTACTTTGTGTAAATATACTCTGCTTAAAGCAGAAAATTGAGGATGTGCTCAGGTTATTTTTGAAAAGAGAAGCGATGCATCTCAATGCTTCCTAAGACGGAAAGAACTTTAAAAAAGAGATGAAGAGGGATGAATATTTACTAGCATCATACCAACGCAGTTTCTGTCTGTCGATGAAAAACCTCGGACCCCCAAAGGGATATCACTAGTATGCCTTCAGCAAGGTTCCTGAAGTGGAAATAATAACGCTTCCTTGGTGGAAATGAAAACACTTTAAAGAGTGTCACCATTGGCCAGCACATGGAGAAGTTTTCCCGTTACTGTAAATGTGGTTTGTTACAGAGATAGCATATCGTGCTGTTAAAATGTTGGTTTGATTTTCAGTCTTTTCTGTGTTGTAAGGCTGTATGTGAAAACATATACTTTGCAGATGTTACGGAAACATAGTTCACTAATTATTCATGATAACACATTCTCCTTGCCTCTAACCCGTAAGGAGTAAAAATAAGATTTATTTTAGGATTTTGAAAAAATCCACAACTTCTCTTTCCTTCTCTACCTCTCTTACAAAACAGAAAAAGCTTAAAGCCTGACACGTTCTGCTCAGGCAGGGTTGGAAAAGAATTTGAATAAAGAAATCTGGTGGGGGAAATGCTGATGTCATTTCCGATGGGATTAATCCATTCATACAGTTGCTCAGGATTTGCAGTCCTGTGATCTAATATATTCATTTAAGGCAGGGTCTTGAAAACATCTACATTTTCTGAAAGGTGGATTTCACCAGGCCTATTCTCTAGGCTGGTTCCCCAACAATTTAAGCAGATTTTACACTGTAAAATTTCCACTTTTGTCACCTTTGTAAGGATGGCATTTTCTGATTTACACACATAATCTAATGTATTAAAATCAGGGGTGAGTTCCTGAGTAAAAGCTAGATCTTGACACATTTTATATGGATTAGTCATCAAATTTTCTCTTCTCACAAGTCCTTTAAAGTCACTGCTCGTGAATTTAGAGTGGGAGCCTACATGTTCAGGCTAACCATCTGCACGCAGTTTTATTAAACGTGTCTCCTCAGCGGTTTAGCCTTTCTATTCTCTGCCTCAGATAAAACTGAAATACTTATAATACTATCCTTTGTGCAGATAAAAGTGAGAGAAGATGGAAAATGACACAAAAAAAATTCCTAGGATTTGACTGGTTTAATCTCCTCACACCCATACCCTTTCCAGCGTAGCAAATAAGGAATAAAACAAAACATGCTTCTATAATAAAATTCACTTGTATTCCCAGATCAGTTTTTTTTTAGGAGTTGGAAAACATCCTTTTTATATCCTAACGCATTCACTTGGATTTTTATTTAGGTGGTTTTAACAGTGTCTTAAAATTAAAACTAGACTGACTTTGTATTTGAGCCATGTAGGACTAAGCATATGGTTTCAATTGAAATATACCAAAATCTCCATGTCAAAAAAAAAAAAAAAAATCATTCCCCTTAACAAACATTCTTATAAAATTCTACTTGAAGAAGCAGGTGAAGGGGTACTATTTACAGTCAGCTCTGTATTTATTTTTGTGCAGTCATGGTTGACTGTTCCCCGGGTTTTTAATGACTCGGTGCACACAGAGCACTCATTCAGCAGCACTAACACTGCGTTATTCTCCCAGGTCTGAGGTTGGTGCAGAATATCGATAGGGGATTTATTCCTTCTGCTGTAATTTATGACTTTTACTCAGAATGGCATGGCTTAGGCACTGGCATTTGAGATGACTCGACTGGGGCTCTGCAGGCCCTTCTGCAGAGGATGGGCACTGGTAGAACTTGCCTACGCAGCTTGACCTGGAGCCCCGCCGCACTTGTTTGTCACAACTGACTTTGAACCAAAGCTCACGGGGTGCTCTGCAGAGCTGCAGGAACACTACCTGCCTGCTGCCACATTTACGGTCAAGAAGCAAAGACGTCTGATCAGCTCTAATGGAAAGAAGCTGGATTAAATAAAATTTGCGGGCTCATTTACACTTCGGAAATACTACAGCTCTTCCAGCTTGGTTGCCTTGGATGAGAAAGCCCCAGCCCAGCTGCTGACATTCAGGGCCTCTGAACACCACAAATAGGTCCATTCTGGTGCTTTAATCCCTCTGGGGTTTATGCTCCCAGAGCGCGTGCAAGCTGATCAACCTGCATTTCCCTAGGGAACGTCTTGCTGGGGTGCTGGAAAGCTGGAGACAGCAGCACAGTAGTGATGTGGCAGACAGGGTGGATTTCCTCCAGGGTTAGACAGGCGATGCCCAGGTGTAAATTTGCTGAAGGATCTCATCGTCCAACCCCACAGAAGCACAAATAAGAGCAGATTCCCTCCGGTAACAGAATAAATGCTTCCGTTTCACAGTAGGCAGCATTGGAGGCATTCAAAACACTTTGCTGTTCGGAGTCTGAAGAAGGTTCAACCAAACCAAATCAAAATGGGAATTAAGAGGGTCCATTCAAACCCGAGAAGTGTCTGGGAGGCAGGGCTGGACAACCCATCCATCCTGCAAGAGTAACCCACAGGCAGAACACCTCCGCGAGTTAAATGGCTGCAGCGTGCGGTTTTCTGCGATGCAGAGGGAGCGTGTCTACAGCTACGGGGTTGCTTCTCCTTCCCCTCCTGCTTTTCTCCCAAGTAAGAGCCTGCCTAATCAAGTTTCCAGTATTAAATCTGCGGGTGGCAGCACAGTGGCTGAACAGAAAGGAATAGCGGGACCGCGTGGCCTCTTTCACCCCATTTACCAAATAGTTTAGGGCAGACACCTTCAGAGGCATAAATATTGCTTTGAAAAAAAAAAAGGCAATGAATATTCCCCTTTCTGTCTCCCCCATAGCACGGTGTGATATACTAGCAATAACCTCCGGGTAAGACCCGGCCCCTGGCACTGTGCCATGCCTTTGGCGGGAGGTGGGATTTCACCCCTGATTTTCCAAACGTGCTAAATCACTGCTTTGTTGGCTTGTAATATATTTTGCAGGTTATGCTTCTGGAGTGGTATGGCATCGGACTTCAAAATCACTCTCTTTTTTGTAGAAATTCTGCACACAGAACGATGGCAAGGGGTGACATATCCTGTGTTTTCTTAACCTCTTGTTGCACTGGAGTCATTTGCATGTCAGTTTGATGAAGGGGTAGTTTGCCACAAATAAAAAAGCGGGGAATAGCAGCAAAGAGTTTGGGTAATGAAACCATAGAGGTTCTCCCTTACCTCCCAAAGCACCTTGTGCACAGTACAATTCTGAAATGTGCTTGACCTTCACTGCCCCAGGAAACAGTGCTGTCAGAGGGGCTGCTGGGTCAGGCTCTCCAGGCACGGTTCTGAGGATTTGCTGCTCATGCTGCAAGCAAGAGGCACGGCCATTAAACGTACTTATATGTTTTTATGTATTTATCTTTAAAGAACTACCTTTTGCTCATCTTCTCCTATTGCTGATTTTTAAAAATACATCAAGCATCTGAACTGATCCAACCCACAAAGTACCGGGCCAAGCTCTCTAACATTACTCTCTGAACAATCAAGGATGGTATAATAGTTTGTTAATCTTGTGATTACACGTATAACCAAATAGTTTGGACTAACAAGGAGTTGCTGAGATAGATGCACTAACCAAAACACACTCGGACATCGATTAAAACTAACTTACCTTTCTTTTGAAGTAGTCCAGCTGGGATCGTATATAACTATGGGCTGCAAACTCCAGCTTGTTTTGTGGTGGGTTCTTGCCTTCCTGAAAACGTACGCACAGGATTTTCAAAAGTGTTAAAGTGAGCAGTGAGCATTATACTACAGCTTTTGGGAAGACTTGAAAGTTAAAAATCACAACTAGGACCACTAATTCTGTGGCAATAATTTGAGTATTATTATTTTCACATTATAAAAATCTTTTGTTTGTCTTATTCCATTTATCAATATTATTTTCACCCATTTTCTTCTAAAAGGGATTGGTTTGCTCTTAATTCGCTGTCAAAAGTGTGAGCACACCACTGAGAAGGGTTTCTGGCCACTTCCTGGTGTTTCTTCTGCTGCAGTGACAAAAAGGGAGTCCAGAGCTGCGTCAGCAAAACCAGAGAAAATAATCACCTTAGTAACCAAGATACTCAAAGAGACATCAAGGAATGCATTTTCTAAACAAGTTTTCTCTAACTCTTGCTGAAAGTGATGGGGACACTACCCGTGCCTTTGGCAGGGAAGAGTCAAAGATGAATCTTGGAAATATTTTGCTCTATACTGTAACTGGCTTGCTTGCACTTGGCTTGCTTGCAAATTACTTGCAGACAGTAGCCTTTTCTCTTTTTTTTTGAGCTGCGAGTCATTTGGGAATCAGTACAATGAATAACACAGGAACCATTAGTTGTTTCTGGAAACTTATGTTTTCAGAAATGTTAGGCATTTCCAGATATGAGTAGTAATTCCTAGATTGTTCATTGTAAATCATCTGGAGTTAACACAAAAAAGAATTTACTATTGTTAATCAAATTATGGTCAACATAATGCTTTCTAACAGTGCTCCTTGACCACCAACTGTTTGGTACTAGTTATTGATACATGATGACTAGCCTTGGGACAAAGTTGTTGCATGAGAAAAATCGTCACGGGAAAGAATCCTTCTGGTCCAAATTTTCAGCAGAGGTTCATTTCTGCTGAGGTGTGCAAAAGAGTTGGCATTTACATATGGTTTTGGTTATCAAACATTTTCAAACAATTAGCTGTATGATTTGATTAGGAACAGCTGAGTAATTGAAAAATTTTCTTAACTAATGCAAATAAAAAACTTAATTGACTCACATGTACAACCATAATGATAAAAAAAAAAAAAAAAGTAAATTTAATTTGGAGACTAAACTATGTGCACTGAGGTTCCTGTATTCTGTTGCTTTCCCATTAAAAATTCCATTTTCATCTCTTCATCACAGATATAAACCTGGGACTCTTAACTGGATCACACATAGTAATACATGAGCAATCCCCTCCAGACATCGTGACTTTACCAAGTTACTTCACTGGTTACCAAAAATCTTTTTTGTCCAGATGTTACAGCAGTAAATATGTTGGAAGTGGAATGCATTAGCAAATAAAAACGTGTCTAATCTCTGGAATGGCACAGAATATTCTCTTTCATCATATTCCCCATGTCTATTAGAAGCAGAAGGGTTTGTAGGTGAAGTAAGACCGTATGAAGAAAACCATATCCCACTTGTTGAAGCTAATACATAACAATTACTAAACAGGATCTACTAATGTGTGGAATGTGAATACATTTACATCAGTGCTGGTGTAAGCAGACAGGACTCTTAGACCTTGAAATAAGGCCCCTAGAAACATCAAAATTTTAGCAGTTCTCGGTGTTTTCCCCAAATTCACACTTCTGGACACTACTATCAGCTGTGGGATCTGTGAGAGACAGCACAGGCATACCTTCCCAGTCCTTCCTCCCCTCCTCTCTTGGACCAGCTCTTGACAGGAAGCTCCACTGCCAAGTCCAAGACTCTGGGTGTTGGAGGTGACTCTTTGGAGAGAGCTGGTCCATGCCAGGGCTTGGGGGGGATTTGAAAGCAGGCAGCCTTAGCCAACAGATCTTCTGAGAGCCGCCAGTACAGGTTTCTGTGATGCTGTAGCAAATCCAAAGCAAGAGTTTCTCAGTACTCAGTACCCGTAAATCGGCCATGGCAGTGAAAACCAGCAGAAGACAGCTGGATCTCCGAAAAAAGAGAACAGCAGAGAAAAGCTGGACAGACAATGTGAGGGTGGAGGTGTGCCTTGCCCAGATGTGTCTCTCTGCTTAGGAAGCAACGTTCTGGGCAACATGCTATTTTGAGAGGAACATGTAGGGCATGGTGAGAACCATGGTAATAGTCTGTTTGAAAGACTCTATGGGAATTCTGATTTTTTTTTTTTCCCAAAAGAATGAGCAGTGTCTATCTAGTGACAATACTAGAAATATTTAAGGTTAAATCTCGGTCACATTGACACTATAGAGAAAGCTTGAACTGACTTTGGAAAGGCCAGTATTGCACCTGTGCAGATTGCCATGTGAGAAAAACCTTTCAACAGCTCCCAAACTCACACGGTCAGGACTCAGGACACATTCCCAGTCCTCAGGGGCTCTTCTAAAGCTGTGCTCACTACCTTCCATTTGTTGCTTATGTATTTTATGTGCCTGCTTAAAACCACATTGATCCCCACGTACTGTGAGGTGATGGAGCACACAATGATGTGATAATTCCTATGGATTCATAAGGAGAAAAGAATGGACCTGCTTTTCCATCTGTACTTTGGGACAAATTAAGGCTGAAGGGCACATTCCTGTCTATACCTACCTGTGTTCACATTCACAGTCCTACCAAACTCGGCAGGGCTAATTATATTCAGAAAGCGAAGGATATGCCGAGTGCTCACAAGAGGAGGGTCTGAGAAAGAAGATGATTTCTGTACAGCCATCTGCACCACCGGGTCACCCAGGTGCGCCAGCAAGTTTCAACCAACATGGGTGATCTCCTGAGAGGAAGCCTGGAAAATGGGTTGACCATATGTCCCTTCCAGACTTTTCAGCCCTTTCTCCCTTTCCCACTAATCGCTTTATATTTCTGAAGCTGTACTGGTCAATTTAAGGGTAACCGACAGTATAATCATAGAAATTTTGCTTTACCACCATGTCTTTTCTGTTTAAACCACAAATAATACTAGAAGCTTACCATATCAGAACAAAACATAAACAAGTATAAGCCAGAAAACAGTGAAAACAGCGTTTTCTCACAATGACTATGAAGATGATAAAGACAGGTATGGACAGAGATGCTTGCAAATTAGCAAAGATCAAAAAGAACGAAAGCATGTCAGGAAAGTGTATTTTTGTCATTGATTTAATGGCAATATTTTCTTTCAGGAAAAAAAAAATCCATGTAAAAGATTAGCAGTTCAAATTGTTTAACAACTTCTGAGGCTGACAGCTGTTTAATATAATCAAAACATTGCCTTTCAGTAATGTAATCTACTAACAAACCACTCTCCAGGGTTGCTGCTACTTGCACCACTCAGACATGAAAAAGAAAGTGTCAGATCTTTCCTGAAAGCTTTGCTGGATCCCAAGGCCCACTTGGATGCAAGCTTGGATGCTCCTATGCTGGTGTAGCTTGGAAATGGAGCTTTGTCCAGCCGCTTGCTAGATGTGTTCTCGCTGTTCTTGGGACAACTATAAAAAGCTTAAAGGCCTGTACAAACACGCAGAGTCAAAAGTAGGTGTAAGTAGGAGTAGTAACACCTCTTTTCTCTTCTTCCACACTTCTCATCGTTGCCACTGTGTTGGATCCCAGGCAGTGCTTGCCCTCAGCGAAGCAGTACCCACAGCCTCTGTTTGGCACCCGGGGAGGTGAGGGGCAGCCCTGGCAGCCTGTCTCACTGCAGGGCATTCCAGCACTTGCTCTGGGTTTAAATCTAGTTTTAAAACAGTTTCTATGATCAGACCGAGTGTGATTCTTGCAATAGATTATACTCTGGAATTATCTTTTGTTATGCCATTAATAACCTGACCCGATCCGGTATGCAGTTCGGGAGATTTACCACAGAATTTTGGTTTGCCCTTAGTGAGTATGAGGCGGTTACCTCCTTGAGAAAATATGATGTCATCCAGGGAAGCACTGGAAGTAGCAATTCATACATTTGAGGGCTTTAAGGCTATCTTACAGTCACTGACACATTCTCCCTTTTTTGGCTCATTCCCTTGTAGAACACAGATAACAGTATATAGGTTTTACCCCACTGGATTTTGCAAGGATTAGTTAGTGAGGGTTTTTTTTAAGAGAACACTCTGACTTTTGTGGACCGTATTTGGCAGTGGTACCATGGCAGCGTAATTCCTTGTAACCACAGGGGAACTGTGACTTCTGCACCAAAGTTGCGTGGAGATGTATGCTGTGTGTTACAGCGCATGCAGAGACCCAGCTGCTCCGTGCAGCACACCACTTAGAGGCATAGCAGTAGCTGTACAGCTGAAATATTTTCTTACCCTTTTCATAAAGTTTAAACCAGGAAAAAAAAAAAAAAAAAGGACTTCCTGCCATGACATCACTATGGAATATTTAAACCATACACATCTCCTCATTTTCAAGCCAACTTTCTCCTGCAGTTTGAATGCAATCCCTTTTATTTTGCTATATCTGAGGACAAGCAAATGTTCAGAGAGCACTTGCTACTAATCCAATCCTTGTACTAATTCTTAGCCAAGCACACAGCTAGAAACACTCTACAGCAGAATCTCTCTCTGTGTATACATATATATATTTCCAGGCTGATAGTGCCAGTTCAGAGGCTGTCAGCCTGAGTGCCCTACAGCTCAGCAGGGAGCTGCCCCAGGCCTCCATCTGACCAAAGTTTCATATTTTAACTGCAGCCTTTTTTCCCCACCAGCAGCCTCTGGTGCCTCTGTGCCAGCCTGGCAGCTGGCACCCGTGTGCCACGGGGCTAGCAGTGCTGCCCGGGTGCTCCCTCTCCGGTCCAAAACCATCACCCCAGCTGTGCAACGGCCAGGCACCGGTGCAGGAGGAAGCCTTCAGCAGCCCCGTTTGCATTTGCGGCTCCAGCAGCTGTTCCTTGTCTCCTCCAGCAAGGCAGCGGGCCAGATCTGCCTGTGGTCAAGGCAGCTGGTTGGACCATGCTGACCTAAACCTCAGATGCCTTCGCAGACCAGCCAAATCCTTAGCAGCCACATCCTGCTCTTAAACAAGACAAAGAGCATGGAGAATGGTTGCGAACCATTCGGAGTTACTCTGCAGGAGAGGTGTTTCCGCAGGGTGGGAGTTCAGGGGGCCTTTAAAGATACACAGCACAGAGAGGAGCAGTTTTGTTCCTATTAATGGAAATTATAAGGCTTAGTTCACTGCTTTACTGAAGAAATTGAGGCCTGTATGAATTATCTTAGCCAGTCAGTTCCAGAGCTACTCAGAGAAGAGTCCATTTCAGAAAAACCCACAAAGTTTAGCAGTAGTATCAGTACTGTCACGGCAGCTCTCTATGACAGGCTTGTGGCAAGGTCTGCGGAATTTAAATCGTAATTATAATATTCACCCTTATACTACAAGGATGAAATTCAGGTTTGTCCCATAGCTACCACTGAGGTGTAGGTGGGTGTCAGGGCAGTGCGTGTGCGTATGCCCAGGCACTTCAGGCGTCAGCTCCTGGGGTGCTCCGGGATCTCCCCAGATCTTCACCTGTCTGCACAGAGGAGCCATTGGGCTGAGCTGGGGCAGGGAGTCACCCCCCGGCACAGCACTGCACACACTGCTGTGGCAAGTCTAGGAAGGCCCAGAAATCCCCCCGAGCAGCTCCTGCTGTGCAGAGCCCAGCTGACAGGCTCCACCGTGCAGAGCAACAGCCCAGGCGGAGATCCCGTCAGTCCCAGCAGCTGCCCAGAGCCCTTTTCTTCCTGCAGAACTGATCAAACCATGCACAGAGAATTACAAATACTCAGTAGAAGCTGCTCTGACAGATGCTCTCATAGGGCAGTCTTTTGTACATAGCTAATATAGTCAGGAGATGCTTAGTTTGTACTTTAAGATAATACATAGAAACAGCTCATGTGTTTGCCAGAGCGGTCCCATGGGACCACAGCCCAGCTGGATATAAATGTGCAGCAGAACAGCAGCCTGGGGAGTCTCAGCCGATCCAGCTGAAGATGCTGTTGCCAGGACCCTCGCAGTGGAGACTCCCACCACCATCCAGACGGTGACCAGCCATCCTCTTCGAGAGATCTGTTTCCCCATGCCAGTGTACCTGTGCAAGAGACCCTAACGAGTTCCTAACAAAAGCTCTTCCCACAAATGTCTGGGCAATGGGCAGAAAATAGAGGTGCTGAAAGTCTACAGTTTCAGAAATTAGTATTAGGCATCAAAATGCAGCCCAGAAAGCCCATTCCTTCATGCCTGTTCCACAGCAGATGGAGTTGACGGCTCCAATCCTTCTCAGCAGTGTGTCAACACTCACAAAGATAAGGTTTAGTGCTACAGGTCATGGAGAAATAAGCTGAACAGTTCTTCTTTGCCCTTTCCCCTTTGAATTTATCCAAGAAAAAAAACACAGCAGTCTCCAATCAAGAGTGGGATGAGATCCACTGGTTTTTACCATCTTATATTTCTGCTCTGGATTTCTAGGACCTTTTTTCCCTGCGCTACCTTTAGCACATGTGACACAGATGTTATCTCAGAGTAGAAATCCACTTGGTTATCTTCCTTAAATGATTATTTTGTGATTCTCCTTAATAAGTGTCTATTCCAGGAGAGTTAACATATGCCTCTAGAAGAAGAAAGGACCTCAGTTTGTTGACTCTCATCATTATTTAGGTGCAGCTGCATGCTGCACATCAACGATGTGATTCTTCTAAGATAGAAGCTAACAAAGATCAAGTTGTACTATTCTTGCTGTATTTTTCTTGGACACTTGCTCTTCCTAGATAGCAGTGGGAAGCTGTCTTGAAATTGCTTACATATTCTGCAAATATGGCAGATTTCTCTGTGATCCTGAGCCCTGCCTGAAATGAAACATATAATTGAATTTTGAAATGATGGACGTAGTGGCATGAATCCAGTGATTCATGAGGATTGGAAGGACATCAGGGAAAAAAACACATCGGTTTAAAGAAAAAAAAACAACCTGTCATCAAGAGCTCAGCTGGACATGCACTTCCACCTATTTACTTGCTGAAGGTACAAATCCTAGTCCTCGGGAGAGGTATCAGAATGATAACCTTGGAGACTGAAAGCCATTACCTGATAAATCAGAGATTTGGACTCCTTGCTGGGGAAATCCGTGGGATTACCTCTGTTTTTGCCAGCAGCCATAATGTACTGAGTTGCCATGTAAAGGCACAGCTTCTAGACTTGTGTTATCTTGAGTTCTGATAGCAGCTGTTTGCGGCCAGGTCTCAGCCCAAGATAAAGGTCGGGGTATTTACCTAACTTCATGCATGGCACTGGAGATTGCAGCGAGTTCTGGACTGCAGAGGCTACACTGCCAGCAAATAGTTACTGAACTGGCTGCTTCACAGCTAGCTCCCGCATCTGCGCCAGATGCACAGTGATGTTTATATTAATACGACTAGAAATGCCGTTTCAAACTTAAAGCAAAGTTCTGTCCCAATATGGGGCAAAAAAGTATAAAGCTAGCCTGGAATTGGTGAAAGCATCCTCCCTGGAAATACCCTGTGGGATGGTAACAAGAGCAAGGTTAAACATTTTTGTCTTCCATCTGTTCTTTTTTTTTTTTTTTTTTTTTTTTTTTAAGGACAGCCCCTACAGAAGGAAAAATATCTGAACAGTTTGTATCACAGTGGAGCAAGGGAACTTTAGCCTACATGGAGATTTCCTTTATCGACAGCTGTTATCAGTGAACCAGAAGCAATGATGAGGTGATAAAAACCCAAGGCAGCCTTTATGGAGAGCACACACAGAGGAACCAGGCAGACTAAAAAAAAAAAACCACCAGCCTGTTATGTTTAAACCATTTATAGAATGTTACCAAGGAACCCAGAGGAAAATTAAATCCCCACATAACTCACTGAGCCGGAATCATGCTACTGAAAACCTGACCCCCCCAAAAAAAAAACCCTTTCTAGTGGAAACCCCAGCACTTCTGACTTTTAAGCCCTTTAAAACAAAATACCTGAGAGGAACAAGGCAATTGGTAATAACAGCTCTAGCAGGTAATAACTGAAAAAAACATCCATCCCTCTGCTTCCAACTGGCTGAGACTACTAAAAACGTGTGTGCTTTTCCCAGTATACCTCAGAAGAGGCTGAACAAGATTATTTCTCTAGTATTTGGATGTATGTGGGGAAAACGGGAAGAAAATTATTAAGCATTACAAATACAGTAGTTTAAGAGGTCTGTGTTTAGTGTAGTCCTGTGCATTGGAATAAGGTGACTCATTCGCAGTGGATTTGCTGGATTTGGAAAGAATGGTGTCTGGGAAATCCGTAAATGTAACTCACTAGGATTTATTTCTATCAGGAGCTAGCCCTTTCTGCTTTACCTATGCTGCTTGTCTTTTCCACCAAGCTGCTGATATTGCAGCCATCTAATAACTGGGTGTGACATCCCCTCTCATCATGGATTGTTGTGGTGGCATAACCACAGCCTTACCAAGCCCAAAAGAGAGTATGAAGTACAAACCAGTTTAAACCCTGTGTACAATGAAGTGCTGGGAACGTGAAATGTGAGAAAACTGATGTAACAGGTGGGCCGTTGATTTCAATTCTTACTATCTCTCGATTTCATATTTACTTTCCACCATCAAGCTCTGCTTACGAATAATAACTTGCGGCAGTAAGTTCTGGACAAACAATAAAAAACCTACAGTCTCTGCCGGGAAGAACATAGATACTAAATAAGAAACTCTAAAAGAGCTCTCTTTTCAGATAGACTTCAGACATCTTTACTTCTTTGTCTCAAGACTAAAAAGTGAACTGACTTCAGTTTATTTCTCTATTAAGAAACTTTCTGCTTCTTGTTTTTTTCCTACTGTGTTTGGTTTTGTTTGTGGTTTTGTTTGTGTGTGTGTGTGTGTAGAAAACTACTACTTTATCTTGTTTAACTGTTTAGTCTAAAATATTATATTTCCTCAAATGATTCTTCCTTCCATTTTCTTGCCTCTGACCAATGTTTTGAATTACAGTACTGTGGCTTCAAGCTCATGTGACAACAAAATAAAGCTGTAGAGCTCTGGTTGCATAATATAATTCACTATAGGCTCACAAGTTTACTGTAACAGTGGCACCTTCCTGTAACAGTCTCCTTTCTGTCTTGCGGATACTGTCATATCTATATTTGTCCAATTCTAGATAGCTGCTTTGCAGTTCCTCCTGGGATAGGAAGCAGGGCTAAACCGAAGGAATAAAGACTAGACTATTTGCCATACGCTTCATATCAGGGGGAAAAAAAAAAAAATCTAGGCAACATAATCCTGTGTTTAAAGCATTGCCTAGGAAGAACAAAGCTTCAGTAAACATCCAGCACAAAAAAAAAAAAAAAAAAAAAAAAAAAAAAAAAAAAAAAAAAAAGGAGAACGAAAAAGATCAGGTTGAGATTGTAAGATCATATCGTTCTTCTCGTAGCAATGAGAAACACTCATGTGCAGTTTTCCCAGCATGTCTCTCTGATTCAGTTGTGGCAGCTTCGACTAGTCAGGGAGTGCAAAGCATTTTCGCTTTAAAGGTCAGCTGTTTCAGGGGCTTGAACTCAGTTTGCCCTGAAATTTGGTATGCATTGTTTGGTACGCTGGGGGTAGGGTGAGTCTGCCCAATATCAGACATTTGGCTAAAAGAGCCTTCAAAGATACATATCCCCAAAGTCTTATTTTTTTCTTAAGCTTGACAAATTATAGCAATTTTGGTGCTATGAAATTTTCTCAGCGATCTCGTTCAGGCCTGCAAAGAGCATCCCCATCTCCTGCAGAGCTCTCGCTCTCTGGGCAGGGCAGGGCAGCACCACTGCAACTGATACTCACAAAAGGGCTTTGTAGCTGCAAGTCTCAGAGCAAAACACCAGCGTTATGTGGTATAGCTGGGGAGATGGGAGTCAAAAAGCTTTCTACTCCATCAGTTCACACCTGAATACCTGTCATCTTTGTACAACACAGCATAAAACCGGCTGCAGGCAAACACCTTTACTCAGAAAGTTACAGTCTTGGTGAAATTTTTATGCTTTGACATGTGCAGACATACAATAAAATATATGTATTCATCAACAAGATAACTCTGCTATTGCTACTTTGTAGGCACTGCCTTATTTTGCAGGAAACGTTTGGTCTGTTTGCATCTGTTTATGGAAAGGGAACAAGCATTTCAAGGGAAAGAGAAAAAAGAACAGCAAACTGGGAAAATGCTTTCTCTGTCAGCACTACAATATTAATAGTGCTTGCCGTTTCGTTCAGCAATAAATAACAAGCCATTCCTTCCCTTAAAAAAAAAAAAAAATAAAAAAAGCAGCAAGAACACACCCTTAGCCAAAACCATCCCAAGCAGAAAGGCCAAGTTTCCATAAGTGCAAGACTACATTAATTATATGTCTAAACAGTGCACAGCGTTTGCAGAAAGCATCCAATCTCCTTCAGAACTGTTAGGTTTAAAACGTATTTTCAGTGCTCGGCAGAGTTGATCAGCCAAACAACCGCTGTTCCTAAGCAGGTCTCTTTTGGCTGGGGCTGGGAATGCTGAAATGGGAGAGCAAGGCAGGGGCAGGTCCCACGCACCCAGCCACGGGGCAACCGAGGCACCCAGCTCAAGTTCAGTTTCCTCTCGAATAAAACAATTCCGCCTTGAATCTCTCGCCACACTAATTCATAGAAAGAAGCTCATTTAAGTTCTTACTAATTCAGAGCTGCAAAATATTACTATTCAAACCTCACATGGCTTAAGTTTCTTTTTTAATCCATATATAGTTACAGAATGCTTGCCTAGCAAACTTGTTGATCTAGCCTAGCTCTTTCCTTTGGAAAGTCTGACATGTGAGGCAGCTCTGTAAAAAGTTAAAGAGGCAGTATCAAATGTACTTGCAAAATTTTATTTTTTTTTTTTAATATTTGTGTTTACCATCTGTTGCTAATGGAATAGAATTTCAGGAGCCTGTCAATGATCTCTTTCTTTATGGATCTGGCCCATCTTGCAAAAAGTCAGTTACCTGAAAGTTTAACTCCAAGACTGTGCTCTAAGTTAAGCACAAACTTCTTGATATTATGAAATGAAGAGCAACTGTGTTGCTATTATTTTTCCTTGTTTTGTTTTTTTTTGTGTGTGTGTACTGCACGAACGTGTCAATTTCTTTCGCAAAATAAGAAAATCCTTCTTAATTTCTGTTTCTTTTTCTAAAAAAGTATATTAAAAATTACCTTATGAGAGTAATACATTTGTGCAATCACACCCGAAGTGTGCTGAAGTTCATAACCTTTTTTTTTTTCTGTTCTTCCTCAGAGAGAACATGAGATTTGCTCTTGTTTGCCTCAGCCAGAAGATCTTGATTTCCTTTTCAGACTGTAGCAATCAACCAGTGGAAGCAGCTTCTTCTGAAGCAAATTAAATTTAATCACAGAGTCTCAACTGAATTGCATTCATTGTATTACTAACATGCCATGGCTAAGCTTTTTGCCTGATGAAAAATCAGAAAGACAGAAAACATCTCGAAGATGACAATAGCTTTTAACGTAGATAAATGATTTTTGTGGCAGCCCTTTCAGGTTGTGAAAGCACTGCCTGCCTCACACTCGCCTTGGGCAGTTCTGATCCAGAACAGTTTCCACATCATCAAAAGGCCCAACAGCTGACGGAGTTTTATCCGTTATTACGCTAATTGCTAGACACTATTAACAACTGAAGTTGCAATGCCATTTTCATCTTTGCATTCACTGCTGCAGTGAACTAATATTGCAGGAGAAATAAAGCAGAGGTAGTGTTATGAAATCAAGATAACTCAATGCTGAGAAAACTATGCAGTCTGGTTCCTTACCTTTATGGATGTGCTCAGCTTGAATGTTAGTCTGCCTATATACCTACTGCTCGGAAAGACACAGTCCTGCAAGTTAAAAAGAATTGCAAAATCATGGTATTATGTCTTCTACCCATACCACCTGCCCTGCTGGGTTCACTGAGCATCACATGCACAAAGGCTGTACCGCTGCGCCACCTCCTCCGCTGAAACAAGAATGTGATTAATCAACTCCGGTGTCACTAGACTAACTGCCTTGGCCGAGAGCCCAGGGCAGAGGGGACACCGGCCGCTGCTCTCCTTTGTGCTGTGGCACGAGGCTGTGCCCAGTGCTGCTGCCGAGAGCCCACGCCAGCAGCACTGGGACCAGGGGGCAGCAGCTCTGCAACGCCCCAGGAGCAAAGATGGACCAAGGACCAACAACTCTTATGACCCTGAACAGTCACACTGTGCCACACGCCACTAGAAACACACTTGTACGCAGTTGCCAAACTGTATTAAGGAGGAAAAAAAAAAAAAAAGAAAGAGAAAAAGAAAAAATTGTTAACAGATGCTTTTTTTATTAGATTTTTTTTTTTTGGTGTTGCTTTTGTATTAGTCCTAGATTATATTACAGTGAAGCATTTCCCCAGATTATAGTCGTGTGCATTAGTTTTTCCCTCTAGTTGCAAATAGATGGTTGTCTTCCTTATTTCAAGAATGAAAATCTTGTATTCCCATAGTTCTGGGTGTCTGTGTGCTGCCACTAATACATACCGGTTTTGGTGCCGAAAGACTATTCTTTTTCTCAGACTAGCAAAATGTACTGCGTAGGACAATCAGTGGTTTATTTTCCTTGCTACCTGTATTAACTCACAATTTACTGAGTGGCTGTCTCCCTCACTTGACTTCGCAGGGGTTTGCAGATAGAAAACTGAGAACCTGTTCTACCTACTCAGGGCAAGTGATGGCAGCAGCATGAGTTACGGATCCCTCACTTTTCCTTAATTGGACATTTTTCTGGATCTGCTATTGATTTGCCCTATACCCATGTACAAGCCACTTCATTTTGTGTAGTATTTATATTTTGATGCGTGCCTCTTAGCACCTTATAGGACAAGTCTTTGCAGGAACACACCTTATCTCATCCTCTTAGGACTCACACCCTAATGTAAAAATCCAGATTATAAATATCAAGGCATGAGAAGACCATATGGGATGAAATACATCTTGATCAGATACTACAGAAGGTCTTATGGAGTCCAGTTTCTGGGACAGAGACCATCTCCAGTGCTGTCTTAGCTCATGGACATAGTTGATTCTTCTGGATGTAACTGGAATTCAAATAAAGAATAATAGTTAAAACATTATGCTATATTAGCCATAGGGTAATTCAGACGGGAATTCAAACACAAATGGGAACACAGAAACAGAATCAGACAAAAATCTTTTAATAAAAGACTGAAATGCTTTGTTGGAGTGTCTCAGCACATTTCCACTGATACCAAGAGAGGGGCTCGTGGGTCCCCAGAAGAGCTGTTCCCCAGTACTATGACAGTTAATTCCTAGTGGAGATGTTGACATTACAGACATTTCTCATTAGCAATAAAACAGCATAAGGATGACAACTCCACTGAGCAGCTGGAAAAGCTGCTCTGCAAAAAATTCATTGGTTTTGATTTAGCTCAAACTAAACTTTGAGGAAAATATAATTTCCTGCAGGCTTCAAACCTGGCTTCTCAGGGAGCTCTGAAAGGGAATCTTGGATCCCTGAGGCTGGCCCTTGGCTCCTGGAGGGGCTGAGGCATGTAATCCTTCCC
Organism: Athene cunicularia; assembly: GCF_003259725.1. Taxonomy (NCBI): domain Eukaryota; kingdom Metazoa; phylum Chordata; class Aves; order Strigiformes; family Strigidae; genus Athene; species Athene cunicularia. The sequence goes on from NW_020799103.1 coordinate 5,482,065, forward strand.
ATAACCTGGCTGCACTCCTCCTCTTGCAGGATACCCCTATCAAAAGTCAACACCTCAAGATGTCTTATGAACAATTTTACAAGAGATCAGATTTTATTAAATTATCAAACATAGGAAGAAACAATCTGGGTATACTAAAGGACTACCCTTCAAAGGCAACCTGGTTTTGGTCAGTTCCCAGAATTAAAGGAACTTCCACGTGTTGGCTCTGCTCCTGCTGCCCAGACCCCTCCCTGGGTATCTGAGGACTGGGCACCAATTAAATTTCCATTTCAAAGGCCAAAATGGCACTTAAATCTTGCCTAACTCTTATGCTGGTCTTCTTTGTGGGGCAAATTTCACCATAAAAACCCAGTAGTTTCTTGAATATCAGATTGTACTCACACATAATGGTAAAATCCCTTGGATTAGAGACAATGATATCATTAGTTAACACAGTGTTAGCATTAGAGTGGAACTAAATCCACATCTCAGTTGCATTGGTTTTCCATTTCCAACCCGAGGAGAACTAGGCCTTGTTTAGGGCTTTTGTGATATTCCATAGAATAGTGGGAAAATTCTTATGAAATCCTAATAGTTCCAATTTCTGACTGGGTCGTTTTTGGTTTTTTTCTTCATATAGTGCAGGTAAAAAAAAGAAAAATTAAATTAAAATCCCCTCTATTACCTTACAAACAAATGAAAACTAAACTCAGAGCGTCACCTTAAACCGATGAATACAGCAGCCAGATCAATTTACTCAACTATCAAGTATTTCTACATCTCTACAGTAAGACTGCTAACACTATATTTCATTCTTTACTAACAGCCATCTAGAACGCTAAAAATGAGTTAGAGAAACTATAATACGAAGATCTTGTGGTTTACAAATGCATCTTTTGGTGCCAGTAATGACTATTCCATAAGCCCAAATGCGTTACATGAAAGCAGTGTGCAGAAATCAGTAAATGCTCGCTTGTATATACATCTTTGAACTTACACGACACAGTTCGTGCAAATGTTTATCTAACAGTAATTTGCCAGAAAGCAAAATCATAACCAAGATTTGAATAGTAAATTGGAGTGAAATGCATTGCTAAGGACAGCTCATCATTTAGAAACAGATGGAAGTGTAGTTTACATATTATTGTATTCTTTGAAAGGAGACGTAGCATTTCAGATTTGAGCTAGATATTTATTGACTCATTTAGCTAGACTGACAGATGTCTTCCATATTCTATAGTAAATTAATAATTTTATGATAAAAACTAAAGCACCTCTTGGTTGTTTTGGTTTTTTTTTTTTTTGTTTGTTTTTTTTTTTTTTTGTGGTTTATTCATTGCCTATATACATAAAAGATATATCACCGACATGCTTCATCTGTTAAAAAGGTAGCCCACTCCCCTGTAAGATGATGCAGATCAGTTTTTGCAGAGTCCATTGCTGGGACTCCTCCATTTCAGCTGATAGTAGCATCACCACTAACTTATGAAATGTGTGAAGAAAGACACATCAAAACTCTTATTTACTGTGCATTTCAGTTCACAGTGAAAAGCGGAAGGAGATGAACACATTTTCACTGTCAGACAAGCAGCTGGAATTCTCATGGATTCATTCTCCTTAAATTTTAAGCTAAGTTAAAAGTTCCTCAATTGACCTGAAAACTGAAATTCAGACCCGATGAAATGATCCAAAGATTGAAATTTTTCATGATCCATGACAACCTTTTACACGCACTAAACAGAGTTAGAGAACTGGAAAAAATTATGAGATTCATGATGAAAAGATTAAGTATTGCAGGATCTAAACAAAATTACAAGGATGTCAGATTTCAACTACCAATAACATTTTGTTGATGACTGATGTTCTTCCTGTTTTTTTTTATGTCTCCAGCACAGTCACCCTGTCTCAACTGTCACAAAAAAAAAGCCCACATTGTGTTGTTAAGACTTTGTTATTTTAAGGAAATTCTTATTCATGATTTTAGGGGTAAAATTTTACCCTTAAAGTCAACAGCAAACCTTATGTAACTCAGGATAGGTCTCTCTTTCAAGAAATACTTAAGTATTACTAAGGGGCAGTAACAGGTTCACAATTTCTTGTATTGTAATAAAATAAGAATATCTGACTTGAAGGAGATAACTTATCAAGCTCTTTCAGAAGTTGGAACTAACGTCATTGAATATTTTCATTGATAATTTTGGCACAAAGACCTAGAGGATATTAAAAAAAAAAAAAATGATGGTGCCCTAAAACTAGGAAACATACTCAATATGTTTTCCTAGTTTTAGGAGGATAAAGAAGAATTTATAACGTGGAAATAGAAATAGAACAGGATGAAATTTGTCAGAAACATGTACTCTGGAACCAAGAGAAAGAATTTCTGCCTTGAGCTTGGAACTCGACAAATTAAATGGCAGAAGAGAAAAAACTTTGGATGTGTGTTGATCACAGGAGAGCTAAAATGCTCGAATGCAGCTGTGGAAGAATCTGAGTGGAGCCGAGTGTATTTCAACCAAGATGTTTCAGACAGAAATAAATAAACATTAGTGTGATTAGTGAAGTATTAGTTGGATTGTATCTTGGAGTGAACAAAAATTTCCTGTTAAAGCAAGATTATTTCAAATAAAAAAAAAAATTAAAAAGCATAAGAACATAAAAACCTGTCTTATGATACTGACTTGTAGACACAAGCTGCATTAAGTCTACTAAAATGAAGCCTGAGAAGCAATATAGCTGCTTTCCATAAATACACTATGAACTAAACACGAGGAACATATGAGAACTATTTAAGCGAAATGACTATATATACACACATACGTGTAGCAAGTAGACATAAACTGGATGGAAATAAGCCATCAAAGAAGAAAAGTTCTTGAACATCCTCCCAGTAAAACACCACAATCCGAGGACTGAAACGATTCAGAAACAAGGTTTGGGCAACTCCTGAAAAGAATTATATGGCATGGATATCCCTTGTAATATGAAGCTGGTTTCTGCAAGCCAGAGTGCTGTTGGACAGTGTGGCCCAGGTTCCTGCTGAGTTCATCCAGCTTGTTTTGATGAGTGGAGAAAAAGCCCAGGAACCAGCCAGAATAACGCAAGGACTGTAGACGGCTCATGGGGGACACTCATCCAAGGAGCAGTTGCCTCCAGGGCGTACGGAGATTTCAGTTGGGCACAGGGGATGAACAGCAATGGTTGATCGTGCTGAATACCCTGAGGCTGCTGGGGGGAATAGTGCCTTGCTGACTGGTACCTGCAGGGGGGACAGGAGGAGCCTGGAGGGAGAGGCCAGTTACAGCCGGTCAGAAAACCAGCTGGAAAATTATGTCTGTTTCTCATTTTCCAACTGCTTCACTTGAAAACCCGGACTTCACCTTGAAAATACACACACGTGAAAAATCAGATCTAACTTTTCTCACACCGGACACTTCGAGATAACTTCCTGTAGGTTAGGTCCTCGCGTATCATTCAGTTGAAATAAACTGTAAACGCTCATCGCCTTCCATAACTACCGCTCTCACAAATGTTTAATTTCCAGCCGGACAGCTGAAGATGCATTAACAACCTGGACACTAAAGCTTCACAATATTTGAAGTATTTCCCCAGTAAAACAATCCCTGTATCCTTAATGGCATTTTTTCCTAGGCTGATTTTGCAGGAAACCATACTGAGCCTCAGCGTACATTATCACAGCTGAAGTATCTATACCACAAGCATACGACGTCTAATATAACTGATGGCAGTAATGGCCTGTTATTCTTACTTGCGGGGTCAATATAGTGAGATATGTCACTTCTCTTCAGGAAAATCCTAAGGTGTTGTTTGGTTTTTTTTTTTAATTTTTGTTGTGTTTTGCTTGGTTTAGGTTTTTTTAATATATATAGAAAAATACTAGAGGAATCTTTTTCTCTGCTGCCTTCTGAAAGAATGTGCCATCCCTCGTATATACACACACCTCCTTCCCTTTTCTACATTTTTTCCCTCCTATGTTCATTTGCCACCCAAGACAGGCATTACTGTAGTTCTCTTCCAGAGTTTTGGTCAAAATTTGCTACATCCATTATGACTACTGGTAAAACCTCTCAATTGAAAACGTAACTTTAGTCTAGACATGTAAACAGAGTCATGTTTGTATTTGTGGCGGCCACGTTAGCTGGAAACCGGTCAAAAAGACCTTGGCAAACATTTCCCCCACCATAGTTTAAGGTGAAAGAAATTATTTTTCGGGTAGCGTGTTGTTTTTTCTAAGTTAAACGCGTACCCGAGAGAGATTTTGTGTTTGCGGTGCAACAGGAGCAGAGCCCAGGGCTGGGCACAGCATCACCTTGATCCAGGCTGTGTCCGGTGCCTCAGGTTTGGTGGGTCCTGTCACAGCTGCCAGTGCCGGGGAAACAGGGGTTCCTTTGACCCAGAAGGAAGCAAACAGATGGCACCTGGAAAAGATGTAAATCTTCTTAAATAACTGCCTAACAGCTAATGTACTTCCACGCTGGCCTGAGCAGGCCAGTCCGTACGTGGTTCTCCGACAATATCTGAACACAAGCCAGTTCCCCAAACTGTCCAGCGAGGTCTTTTCCTGGGCCCACACAAAGCACAGACAGGCCTGCAGGAATTCTGAGCAGATTTGGGAGTTCTCACTCTGTTTTCCCTGTACTCTTTTTCTTTGGCAATGTCCTCAGACCCCTTGAAATCTCCACTTGGGACCAAGCATGTAGGTCTGACAGGGCAATCATGACCTGTCTGCCATGGGCATGGACATCGCATGCCCTCACAGACTCTCTATCCACAAACACCAAAGAGGCACAGCTAAGAAAGTTTAACTCCAACCACATAGATAATATATTAGGCATTTATATAACGTATAATATATAAAACCCATCCCACAATCAGATCTCCAATTTTTCCTGCCTTTCACAAATGACTGTAGCTCCATACGCAGATCTCTGTCTTTCCCAAGAGTGACCAAATAATCCTGCATTACTGCTTTCCCACCCTGTCTTTGTCTCCGCCACAAAAAAAAAAAAGCCTATGTCCTTGGCTAAAATTATTAAAGAAATCAGCGTAATTTGATTTGGCCTTGCATGCCATTAATTAGGAATTTGGATCCTTGTTAGAGTTTGTTTGCAGCTATGAAAACGTAGGACCGTAACAATTTACACTCGATAACAAGCTACTTTCTGTAATAAAATGTAGACTGCTTTTGTCTATCTGGTTGGCTTAATTCATTGGATGCTTAAAAAGCTATAACTACGATTAAACTATATATAAGCTTTACCACAACCTTTTGGTTGTTCCCTATTTGAACATGAATGCAACTGGTTACAAAATTCTGTATGTGTACTTGTGCAGATGTGGTTTCAGGCAATTTCTAGATCGCATGATTTTAGATGAAGTAAATTAATCTATGATGTCTAGACTTTCGTTCCCACATGACTCCAGTATAGAAGGTTCTGACCAGCACTGTCCCAACCTGCATAATTTATACATCTGTACTGTATTTTCACTGTACACGGGCCAAGTTCCTGTGTAGACTGATCTCTGCCAAAGAACTTTTCCAGTCGTTCTTGTTTGATCAGTCAAGCCATGATTCTAACACTCCCTTATTACTACAAAACAACAGGAACCAAGCACAAATTTGCTAGACCATGTTTTGTCCACTGAAATTACAACAAAATCATCTGATATTTCTTTTTATTGTTTTTGTTTCTGTAAAGAAAATGTGGTTTTTTGGTTTTTAAATTTGCAGTTAAATGTAATTTAATTGTCAAGCTATTTCTTGGTGCTAGAAGATCAAATCTGTTTCACTTCTCGGTAGTTCTTTACTTCCTTTTGGTTTCTTGCAAAGAGATTCCTGGTTGTTGAGATAATACAATTACACCTAAATATATGGAACATAAGACGAATCTTTGGTTCAGGTATTTCTGCATAGACAGCCTTAAATGTACTGCCAAAAATAATCAGGCTTAAAAAATACTTACAAAAGCTATTTTAAAATAAAATAGTGATGATAATGCAAAACTAATCTTTAATGTCATCTCACCTGTAGATTTTGCCCTCGACTGGAGAAAAAAATATAAAGGTATGAACGGTTGGACTAGATGATCCTCAAGGTCTTTTCCAACCTTGATGACTCTGTGATTCTGTGAAAATGTTTAATTCAGTATTAAACTCATTGGCCTTATGGAAAGGAACAGAACTACTACCCTGGGTTTGCTTTAGCCTCCAACTTTGATTTCACCTTGGTTACTATGCCTCCTAGACCCACCTAAACAGCACGAGGACAATACTTCATGACCAACATACACAGAGGATTTTAACAAAATTATGGCTGAAAAAGACATCAACTTGCTTTAGTCCTAGGCCTTCATCTTAACCCAGTACTTAGGAGTTTGTTCAGATGGATGTATTGCAATTAATTGGCTGGGGTGCAAACTTTGAAAACAGGACGTAAGTCCTGTTGGTGCCTATATTTATTTGGGATCCTTCTGTAGCTCATGTAGCTAGGACTCTTTGGAAAACAGTGATTCACATTGAAGCTCATTGGTGTGGGTTGTAACATTTCTTGTTGTTAGAGTAATCTGAACATCCAACCTTTAATTTGTGACTGCATGTTTCAGCAGCAAGAAAAGGAGAAAGGCAGCTAACCCTCAAGATACTGACATTTTCCAGAGTCGTGAATACTCACCGAGGCATTATGCAAAGAGAGGGAGGTGAAGTATATCTGAAAAAACGATATATCTGCTTTCTGATTCCTTCCCCCATCTCCAGGGCCAAGCACTGCATTCCAGTCCTTACGTGCCTGGCTGCATCTTATCTACCTTTTCTGCCAAATCTCTGAAGTTCCTCTGGGGTTTCTCTAACAACTTGTGATGATGAGATACAGCAGATGTCTTTCCTGTGAGATTTCTGGTGTCTTTTCACAGACTCAGGAGGTCTGGGTCCCACTAGCCCGTTTTTGCTAACCTGAGACAGGACCGTATCCCAAATCCCAAAGCAGCCCTCCTGCAGCACACAGGACTCAGTTACGCTTACAAATAAATATTTCCTACTTCACGATCCTCCTGACACCAGTGTCGGCAGTGCTGAGTGCTCCTGGAACAGGCTTTTTTGGGAAAATGGGATCAGTTTTGTTAGCAGCCCTCTGGGCTCATTTGGGTTTCAGTGACATGTGGAAAATCCATGCAATCATACCTGTCACTAGGAAAGCTACAGAGCTGTTGCTGTGGTTTAGACAAACTCTTATGGCTATTTTTTTTTTTTACTAACTGATTGTACTGCTGGCGCAGTTTTCCAGCCTTACAAAGCCTACGTACCAATCATCTCCTCCTCAAATCTGCTTGCCTTCAGGATATACAGCAGGCTCTTGGGATTCGGAAAGAGCCACCTGCATCCTGCTGTCTGAGAATGCTATGTACATATATGCACATATATATACATGCACATATACACACAACATGTTTATATATGTACTATAAAACATAATCTCATTACCATCCCTAAACGGAAGATATTCTGATAGCTCCCATTTACTTCATTTTTAAAAAATAAAACCTGATGTAATTAAGTAATTCGTGTTTATAATCACAAACATCTTGTTTCACAGCAGTTACAAGCCACATTTTTCATGATACAGCACACCGAGAATGAGCCATATGTCTGCAAAACGAGGCACGTAAGTCATTATGTAGAAGCAGTATCTTTAATTTTAAACATAATTCACAAGAATTCTTGGGTACTTAATCATTCCTATGCCTCTTCTGCTTGGAAGCAAAATACACTGGGGTCAGGTTCAGTCACAGCCCAAGATAACGTAACTCAGATTAGTTCACTGTGATTACATCCGCGTGAATGCTTTTCAAAATCTCAAGACAAAAGCTTATACTACGGATTGTTTCCAAACATAAACCCCGTGCTCCCGATGTGTGGCACACAGGAACACGTGGCTCTTTTTCTGCTTCAGCCACGGCCATCCACCCTCCAGTATCTTCTCCCTCACTAGAAGAGATCCCTGTCAATTTCCCCCTTAGGGTGAAACCTTATTCCTCCAGGTTTAGCCATAAAACCTTCCGCCTTTGGGGCAGCCAAGGTAGTTCAAAACAAAAGAGTCCTTTATTTTCCTTGGTTTCAGTGATAACATATTCCTTTGGCACAAGGGGAAGGCAGTTTCCCCATGGCCCCTCTAGCACACAGCTCGTCCTGCTGTCCGCATACAGTGGGAGATTTCTCCCCTCTTGCTGGAGCTCCAACTAAACACAAGTGCTACACTATTAGCAAATGTCTCTTTTCTGTGGTTCCTCTCTTATTTTAAGTCCTCCGTGTGGTCTTATCTAGGATGATGCTGGAGTTACCAGCTTTTCAGTAGAAAAGATAAAAATTACATATATAAAATTAACAGATTACGTATATAAACACAGACTTACAGACACCTTTGTCACAGAAACTGGAGTTCCTTCCTTCCTTGGCCTGCCTTCAAACTTGAAGAGTTTCCAGGAATAAGAAAGTTTCTGTTTATTCTACTAACTTGTAAGACACAGCCACCTAAGTAAAACAAGGAAAAACTCTCCTACAGAAAATGCAAGTTAATATTTTTAAAATGTTGCCGTCTTCATTAACAATAATGGATGACAGATTTAGAATCGGTCATCTAAAACCCACACAGTATAAAGAATCGCCTGCATATGCTGAGCAGTAAGGTTCACCTACACTGGGATGCCAAGGGATGCCCGTGAAAATCATGTGCTGAGAAGTAAACCCGAATTCCTATGGAAGGCAGAGGGGAGGGCAGTGGTGCTCAGGGGCTGCTCGTCCTCTCAGGCTACGCTACACCGGGAGCACATGTGCTCTTCCGACCAACTCAGTGCAGTCAGCGCTAAAATACAGCTTGTGCTTCTTGTCAGTGATTGCTTGTGATACAAAGCTGCGTATAATGTGTATTCACCAGGACCTAAATTTCTCTGATCCCTCACTTTCCGTGTTCTCTTCACTCTTTTGCATCAGCAGCTGCGTTTACTTCAAAGGCTCTGAGGAAACGGTTGTCCCTGTAAACTCTGGTCTTGCAACAAGATCTACAGCATTGCTAACACCCCACAGAGTCCCGGTATGGTCTGGCCTGTGGATGGTTTTATTTGTGGTTGAAGAACTTGCGTTAAATTAAACAACAGGCACTTCAGTTGATGCTTATCTGATGGGCCTTATCTAAGTCCATGGTAGCTGTACGGGTAAAAACTTTGTAGTAACAGTAGTCGCTTACAACCTTTTGGCTCTACAGTTAAAAGTTGCCAAGGATACTCTTCATTCTTAATTAATTTCATGATCCCTCAAGAGCTTTTTTACAGTGGCTGCAAGGAAGAATGAATTTGTTTTCACAGATCCTACTTTCTTTGCCCTACTTATCGCTCTCCTGACACTAGTTAGAAGATAGAATTTGGTGCGATGTTTCCTCTCTGCTGTTCCTTTTAGCTATGGTCATGTGTTGGATAGCCTTTGGGTTTATATTCATGTAAAAAAAAAACCAACCCCAAACCCAAAGAACCGCTCTGTTTATATTTTAAAGTTATTAAGCTTTATCACAGAACAGTTAGGAAGTTAAACTCCTCTGTAATGACATTTCTGAACGGTGTCAGTTGTGGTAGTCTGGTGCAGAAGTAGGCATGAAATACCAGCACGCTTGAAGGCCTTCTCTGTGCAATTGTAGCTTAGTATTAGCTGCTAAAGTCTTACTTAAAATAACTTATCTCAACCTATAAGAGCTTTAGAAGACTGTGACTAGCAGTGAGGGTAACGATATTTCACAGTTTGCTATAAAGAAATCAGATGGAAAAACTTTAATTTCTTTTTTGTTTGGGGGTTTTTTGTTCCTCTCTGACAGGCTTCAATGTTAAGAGATTGTTTCCTTCTGTTGCACAGCTCTGCAGTATTTGGAGAAGATCAAATGCCTGGTGTGAGGTGGGTTGCCTTCTTTAAACATCTAACTAGGTAAGGATACAGACCAATTTAACACTTTGCTTAAATTCTATGTGGACCCGGATCCTCCATTCCTTATAAAATAATCAAAATGATGTGTAGGTATGTCAAGGCAAGGTTCTAAAATATCAGGTTTTCATCCTAAAAACACAAGTGCAGCTATATGCCTTGTTTTCTCATGCAGTTACAGATTGAGTGCTTCATGTATAAAGCCTGACAACCCCGCTGGTCAGTATTGGGTTGACAGGTATTTGCTTTCTATTACAGCCAAGGACAAGTACAATTTAAAAACTGGCTCGAGCACTTCTGTTTTGAATATTAGAAGAAAAACGCCAGCAGAGCCTCGAATTTGCTTTTTAGCCTTTAGCAATAATTTATTCCTCATGACGATGGCACAGCCTCAGAGCCTGGATGCACAGAAATCTCAATGCCCGTTGCAAGTTTTCCTGTCATTAAAATCAGTTTCACTTAAGACTTCTTTTTTCCGAAGCAAGTTAATTACACACGAACCGTGAAAACTTGCAGCTCAAGGCAAAACGAGCACCAAAATTCTTGTTCACCTGTTTAAATTGTGCTCAGGGAGCTGCTGATCCCGTTTAGCAATCAACTAGAAGCAAAGAAACGTGGCTTTATTCCTGGTCTCAGCCCATCGTCCTTCAGTGGACACATCAGTGCCAGAAAAGAAGTATCTGGCAGAAAAAAAGTGCCAGTGAGCTGGCACTGAGGTGATGCCGGCTCTGGACTCTGGGACAGGGCTGTGTCCTCTCCAGCTGTTTCCAGGGGAGGGGGAGAACCACTCCTCCTCAGCAGCTGAGCGCCGCAAATCTGTCCCTTCCTTCTCTCAAGAAAGAAGAGGTTCCAGAAGCAACAACCATTGGTGTGTTTCTATTACAAGCCTGAAGAAGACAATAACGCAGGAGCGATGCTACTTGAGGTACGTTAGAAAATGAGCAAGGGTTTACAGAGCAAGCTTTGCAAGCTTCTAGGAGTGCCCAGATGCAAATCCTAGCTCCTGACAGGGAGAGCAATACCTGCTGCTTTAACAAGGGACAGGACTAACAAAAGAAACCATACACAAATAACGGGAATCAGTTACAAACTTCTACCCATCCACAGGGATGGTAAAGCTGCATAGCAGATTGAAGCATCTTAGTGGTTTTGTGATTTAAGCCTCGGCCTTATAATAGTCTTACCACAGGCTGGAATCCCAACCGCGTCAAATTTCCCTTCTGGAAAGAGAAGAGGAGTATTATGCAGTCGGTTTTGCATGCTTATTTCAAACAAGACAGAGCTTGAAAAATAAAGGGTATGATGATGTGTCTGATTCCAAAACATTTTCTTTAAAAGGGAGGGAGATTACTTTTGTTTTCCCCTTTCCTCCTTGTTCTGCAGAGTGATCCCAACAAGTAATTGTGGAACATGTAGTAATCCTTCAAATTATATGTTTATATATGCCCATGTATAAACACATATATGTGCATACATGATACTGTATTAACACTCCATGAGGATAATGTATCATTCCCAATATTATTGAGAATATAATGTGGTCTCAACACCCCTGCAGATTAGACAGTGATTAGTTTGGGGTCAAGTACATGGGAGCACAGAAGGTGGTGCAGGTACTGCATGTTCCGTGTCGCAGTCCTGGGCAGGAGGTGGGTTGAGTGGATGCTCAGGCACTGTGTGTTTCTCCCTGGGTACCAGCTGCACTCTCCATATTCCATTTCCCATTAACGGGCCCTTCCACAAGGTCCAGCCGCAGCTCTTAGCTAAGCACAGGCAGAAGTGGGAGACGTCAGAAAGTCTGAGCTCAGTTTGGAGGGGCTTATCCATCTGGCAAACAGCCTCACTCCAGTGGTAAAGCGCCTTACACTTGGCCAGCAACCTCGGGGGCCAGATGCCAAAGAGCAGAGGATATTTCCCCAGCAGCAGCTAAGCTGATGACTGCACATGGACCTTACATTTTCAGCTCTTCAGTTGTTTCATGTCTAGGGAGAAGAGCTCCCACAGCTGCCTTGTCCTCCTAGATGCTTTTGACTGACACTCTGTAATATTGCAGGAGAATTTATTACAGTTTCCTTGTACAGAGTTGCTGCTTTTTGACACTTTAAAGTGAAACACGTGCTTACGTGCCAGCCTTTCTTTTTCTCTTGCAATTTCAAGACAGAGTTGTGTTGCCTGATCAGCCCTGCAGATCCCTTTCTTGTGACTCTACCCTCCTGCAAACTCCTCTTGCACAAACAGTCCTTCAAACAGCATCATTTCAGTTCTGCAAGATACAGCATGGGAAAGTTACTGACCTAACTGCTAGATTCCCCTGAACATACAGAACATTACTGTAACACGTAAGCTAAGGAGTTTTCAGTCTGTCATTTATTCTCCTGCTTACATATAAACCTCACTTTTTTAGTGTTACAAGGCAGAATTCAAAGGGCTGAAACTAATATCGAACCACCGTTTCCCCTTGATATTGCAGCTATGCATTATCCGTAATGCATTGAACAAGTAATGACATGGAATTTAATATCTCGACAGGGCTGCCATACATTATTCATTACAGGCTGAAGGTCCTAATAACATAAGCATGTGCACTGCTATCATCTTTCCTAATGAAATCATCCCCCTGAAGCCAGCAGAGCAACTTTAAGAGGTAAAACATCAAATATATTTTCAATTTCGGGGCCTAATTAATTGTACAGATTTCTAAGTTCATTAAAAACAGAGGACGGGAACTTCCAATGACTTTTTATAGACCACAGAGCATGGTCAGGATCTGCTGGTGTTACTTGGCTGGATTAATCCCAGCTCTGTTGCGGTGAGCGCGCCTTGGGTAGAGCAGCTCCACGTAACTATCCCTGACAAAGGTCTCCTTGACGCTTTACAGGATGGGGCACATAAGCTGCTGGCAGAGTTTGCATTGTGTAGCCAAACTGCAAGAACAGAGCTTCTACGAGACAAATCAAACCTTTCATCCAATATCATCAACTTCCCGTCACACCCTGTATAGATTGCCACGAGTGCTTGTGTTAACGTCAACATCTGCTAAATTATGCCTTTGATCTCTATTTGATTTGGAGTTTATTATAGAGAGATGCATGCTAAACAGCAAAGATGGTGACAATAATTAATTTTATCTAATATCCCCTTCAAGGATCACAGCATAATAATGATTAGAAAAAAAATTCCAAACCCTTGAAAAATAGTAATAGTGAATTTCGACAAAAGGCTTCCGTCTGTGTGTCTCGGTTATTAACAGCTGCTGTGACTTCCTAAGTTGTTTTGTAAAAGGTTATGCCCCGAACCATCTCTCACTTTGCAGTAAACACACACTAAGCTGTGAAAATTTCACAGCAAATAACCACCCTGGTACTCATCGGATTACGAGTTGCAAATAATTGATAAACCGTGGCATCATCGCTAAACCAGTTCACCAACCCTAATCAAATTAAACTCTCATGCACAAGCATGTACTGTTGATTGATGTCATTTCTGGAATAGATTCAGAAAACAGTTACGAATGTGTAAGGCATTTACAAACGGTCCCATTCAACAGCAAGGGAAAGTGTTTAACTTTGTTTCCAGCTTCCAGAGCAACAGGCAAATCAAAAAAGTGCTTGTTTCAGCTAAAATATGACAACCTTATTACTCCATTCAGTACATTTTATATTTCTTCTACCAGAGACAGTATTCCCAGAATAATACAAGTTTCCATATAAATTTGCACTCAAGGATTTTAGAGACATTTACAGCAACATGATGAGCCTCAACAACAGCTCCTGTCACAAGTTTTACACATTGTTTGTTAAGCTTTCTATTTGCGATTGCGACTCAACTGGTCAGTCAGACCCAAACAATATGAACACCAGTCAACAGCAGGCTCTGTCAAAGATGTCCCCGGGCCCAGGAGGGGATGCTCCCAGCAGATCTGATCTGAACAGGATGAGAGAGGCAGGACCTTAGCTGTCCGTCTGCAAGGGAGAAGCTAAAGTTAAAAGGGACTCACTCAAAGCTCAGAGGAGACCCATGATCTTCTCCCTCTGCCTTGGACTTGAGCTTCAGGATTATGTTTTCTGTGATGGTGGAGTGAACTCTGACAGCCTAAATCTGAATAATCCTGGCCCTGAGAATGACTTTTGTAATTGAAAACAATTGAGAGTACAGCATTGTGGAGGTTTTTTCTTATTTTTCTCTCCTTTTATTGAAATTTTCTGAACACGTTATTTTGTGGCTAAGCCAAGTATTGGCCTTACTCCAGCAGGAGGGAGCACATGGAGCTGCTGCCATTACATCTTGTCTAGGCAGCCGAGATGCTTTGGGAAAACACCTGTGATGCAAGTACACGTCATGCTCGTGAGCTTTGCCAAAGTAAACCTTTAATCCATGTGAACACTGCACTGCTCAGTCCTTTCTTCTTTCCACTCTTTTATTACCAGATCTCTTCTCCACTAATTATAGAATAAAAAGTAAAGATGTACTTAACCTCAATGCAGCCCCACCATCAGGATTTGCTCACTCAGAAAAAAAAAAAAAAACAAAACCCAAACCCTAGAATAAACATCCTCATATTCTTTTACGTTCAGCTCAAATGAAAACAGCCTGTGCACAGGCTGGTGGCCAAGTGCCAGGACTGCAATATTCTGCAACTGGAAACACTCACTTCTGAGTTTCTGAACTTGCTGTCTCGTTATTGCTGCGCAGTGGCAACTCATTGGGCAACTGCTGGGCTTTACAGAGCACATTCCTCTGTTTTTTCTGAGGCTGCTCTTGGGAAAAAAAAAAAAAAATGTTTTAAAGTGAAGCCTTCGGAAGAAGAAAGAGGGGAATCCTTACTCTCCCATGGAAGATGTTAAGGACTATAAATAAAAACTGGAGTATGTTCTGTGTCCAGAGACTGCAGTATAACTCTTCACAAACCATGGGAACACGGAGGTGATGATGCTTGATCCCTCTCTGTCCTTTTGACACTGATCTGCCATAAAAAAAGTAGATGAATCTCTTCTGGGTGACAGGCAAACACCTACATCCAAAGGTGACTGCTGTGGTCCCAAAGACAGGGAACAAGAGGTGGTTTAGAGCCATTTGTGTCACGCTCACTGTAATGGCACGGTTGAGAAACCTACCAAAGGTCTTGAGAGTGAGCAACCAGTCGTACTAAACTGACAGGAAAATGACGAGCTTAAATTTGTGTATGCATAAAGGAGAAGTTTGCAGAGGAATGGGGCATGGTGCACATAGAAGGAAGGGAGATGTAATTGGTGTCAATTTTTAACAGATTGAAGCAAAGGAGAAAAAAATCAGGAAGGCTAATACAGTCCCCATCAATGTGTTAGTATCAGAGATTTTAAGAAGAAATGGGACTGTGAGAGCATGGATGGAGAAGTGGAGAGTAGCAGAGGTTTTTGTCATTCTAGAAGACATCTGGGTTTGCTTTTTCTGTTGCCTCTGTTTCACCTAAATGACTGCTGAGAGCGGAATGATGCATACATGCTCTGGGGACATTTACCCCATCATAATCAATACTTCTTGTTACTAGTTTCCTTAGACCCATGACGTACTAGGCATTTCCACCCTGAAGGAAATTCAATTCCAGCCTTAAGATGCTCGCTTTCTTGGTAAATGATATTAAATTAAAATAACTAATACAACTTAAATTGGCTCCTTTAATTTGTGAGGAGTGCACTATCAAATAAAAGAGGAAGACAGAAATGCTTCTGAAAGAAAGAACTTTTCATTTGTTACTAAAGGAGATCCAGTGAGAATTCTGTCGTGGTCGTGCCTCCACTAGCAGTTTAGTTAGGAGCAAAAGAGAAAGCCTTGGCACACAAATTGCTGATGATGTAGGTCTAGGAGCCTTTGTACTGACCACCTCAGTCTGCTCATCTGTTGCATCCCATTACTTGCTAACGTAGACATTGCCTGTTTTATATAAACCCCGTAGGCAAATGCACTTGTGTAGTTTTAGAGCAAATAAAATCAATGTCTGGCAAGCTATTGAATTATCCAAACCAAGTTGCAGTCTGTTCTGGAGTCTGGCGTTTTGACCACAAAGTGAACTGCATTTTTGTTACCAAACAGTGAGCATCTCAAAAGGGCTGCTGCTATTTGCATTACGATTGCCACAGGACCCAATTCAAAGCTCGTTAAACTCACTAAAGGAATTCATTGGACTGCGGTGTCCTTCCTTTCAGCTCATAATAATTTATGTGTTTGGGTAGGAGTGAAAGCAGGATAGATTTAACCAACACCAGTTTTTCAGTTCAGGAGGACAAAATCAAATTTTTGATGTGTATGAACGAATGAATATCACCTCCCCTCTCTGACACCAGCTAGAATTCTTTCAAATGACACAATAAGGCACAAAAAGGCAGGTTTCAGTTACACACAGGCCCATTCCTATAAAGCTCCAATCACCCTCAACACCCTGATACAAGTAGGAAAACAGTTGTCTCGCTTGTGCTAACGCAGAATGAAGTCTTACATTTGTCATTCTATTAAAAATACCCTGTGCTACATATAGCAACATAATCTCACAAAAAGGGAATGGAAGATACTTTGTCACATGACCATAAAATGGATTTTCATGTATTTTTCTATTATTATTCACAAACTTTTCATCAGTATGGCAAAAGCCTCAGCTTGTCAAGCCATTTCAGTAAGGAAGAGCACGTGGAGTTCTACGCCTGAGGAACGGTTATAACTATGAACACAAACCAATTTTCACACATATAAGCAAATTCCAATGTGCAATTATCTTCCTTCAGTAACACAACTGTCATTTTTCTAATGACACAAGCAGCCTTTACAGTCTTGGCAAAACGTGATCCTGAGCTTTGCGCGAGCAGTTTAAGACGTTACCTTTGATTTAAGTGCAGTTGGTCCTGAAAAGTTCACCACCACTGAAAAGTTTCTCTATTTATTACAGCAAAAATAACTAAGTGAAAACACAGATTCAAAATAACAAAAGGGTTTCAGCCTGCATGCGTGCGTTTCTGCCATGGAAGACCTTGCAGGGTCACTTTATAGCCACAGTCACTGACGTGCCTCTAAGGGTGCCAGTATTAAAAGCACAGCAACAACCTCCCATCATGCCAGATCTGACTACAAGTCCTTGTATCTGTGCTGTATTGTTTAAAAAAATGTAACTGAAGGGTGAAAAAGAGTTCTTGTAGGGTTTTTAAGCTGGAGTCACAACTATGTGGTTATTGCTAAATTGCTTTCAGCTGGCCACTGCCCCAAGTGTGCAGGACATCTGTCATCCTGCTCACCAAAAAAAGGCCCGAGTATGCAAAATGCCAACAAAAACCTAAACAATGAGTAAAAATGAGCATTAAGTGCAGCAGTTGTAAGTTATGGAAATGCGTATGATGTGTTCTGCTTATGAAGATGATAATAAAAGTTAAAGGGGCTACTTTTGCAAGTAATAACAACAGGGAATGAATCAAGTACCAAGCATAAGAGCCAAAGAAAGAAAACAACAATATTTAACAGAGGCAAATGCTTTAGGAGGAAAGGCAGCTGCTTGAAAGAATTGCAAGATGCCATGGCTTCAGAATGCGTTCAGGCAAACACAGTCTTTCTGCCTAACTTTGCAGGTACGCACCCCTCTACAAAAAATTTCAGTACAACTGCATTTTAAATACATTACGAAGACAGATGCATGTTTATTTTTACATAGGAGACTATTCCTTCTGATACTGAGATTGTTAGGCCCCCATCCTGCTAGGAGCGGGTTTCTTTCCTCCTTTCTTCATGATGTAGTTGTAAAAATTAGTATTCGGTTTAGTGTTTCCTAAAGTGTGGAGCACTCCCTCGAGGAGAGGGATAGTTGGAGCAAAATGGATGCAAGAATGCCTGAGACTGTGGTGCTGGAGCATGCTGACTGCATAAGGAACATAAGGAGTCCAAGTGAAGCGCTGTTTGAAATGGTATTGGAAACGGGCATGGACATGTGCTAAAATGCTTTGCTGAATTTGCAAGTCTACATAACATTTGGAGGAAGCTTAGCCCAAAATCAACACTACTGGGTTTTTTTCCTTAAGAAAAATCCTGACAGTTCAAATAGGTTCCAGAAAAAGCCTAGAGAATTTAATAAAAAAAAAAAAATATCTCCTCCTGATGTCCTCTTCAAGAGATTTCCAGACTACAAAGGGTTGGGGTTTTTTTTTGCATAAATGGTTAATAACACCTAGAGAAAAGATCCCATTGTCTCTCCAAAATTAAAGTTTTTGGAATAACTATATACACACACACACACATCTATACCCACACACTATACATACTACATATAAAATAGTATATATACACGATATACTATATTATTTTTTATACATATATAAAGAAAAATCTGTTTCATCCTGTTTAAACACCTTAATATTTTACCAGATCAGTGAAAGGAGAGAAAGTATAATTTAAGTATGTTTTTGTTGTAGCGTTTAATGGAAGCGATATCAAGAAATGATGTACTGTGAGTTCCAGTAATGTGTAGCACTTAATTAAAACTAAAGAAATTTCAAAATAACTTTCAGTATTTAGCAACAAATGACATCCTACAGAATTCTATTATCTATGGGCTTGATCTTAAATAATACGCTCGCATTTATTTCTCTGAGAGTGTAATCAAGGGCTACTTTTTGTTTCTGCTTCATTACAACATTAAGGATGTATTTGACTTATTTGGAGGAAAACCATAACTGAAGGATATAACAGTGTACCCTAACATCTATAATTTTTAGGCAGTGCAGCACTAAGCACTACACGCAGCTGCTGTTAACGTTTATTAACGACAGCACCCACAAACCTCAGCGGGAGGTGCGTGTCATGTGATGTACCTGCTGCCAAAATGCACGTGTTTCCGTGAACAGACCAGTGGTTGTGAACATAAACCCTACCAAATCCGCTGGCAAATCAGAGCAAACTTCTCCGAAGCCTGTAAAAAGCCTTGTGCACCCCTTTTTCCTCATTTATTTTTTTGATATCTGTGCTTTATTAAGTGATAGAACTGGAAGATGCCTCCTCTTTTTTTTTTTTTTTTCTGTCTGGATAATTTTACTACCTTGTGCTGCTCTTTTCAGTTATTTATTTATTTATAATTATTTTTTAAATTTATATTCTGCACCTGAATGAAGGAGATTGTCCTTAGCTGGGCAAGCAAGCTAATGCATTTCAGAGAATTTGTTTCTATTTAATAAAACACACAGCTGGCAGCTTCTGTTCAAAGGCGTCAGAGCAACGCGCTCGCAGAAAGGCATCAAACCATTTTTACGCAGGGTCACATCTTCAGCTTGGAGGCAAAGATTTAACAACTTTTGGAGGTGAGATCACAACTGTATTGTACAGCGGTTCCTATCCACTACTCAAGCACTCTGAGATAAGCAGCTTGCTGTGATGAGATGAATTTATACACCTGACTTAATGGACGCTAAGCACCAGAAAAACGTAAAAACAAGACTATCCAGAGCTAAGTAGCTGATCCGTTTTCCCCTCCTTGAGGATGAAGGAAGATGTTTTGCAGATATCAGCTGGTGCAAACAAATGATATATAAATCAAAACTTGAGCTCCTTGGATCAAATTCAAGTGATTGTCCACATCTTTGCTGTACAGACAGGAAAGTACCCATAGATATAAAAAAAAAAAAAAAAGGAAAAAAGCTTCAGAAAGGTGATTTAGTATGTATAGGGAAAATAAATCTGAGGTTTAGATTAAAAAGATGATAGATTAACAACAGTATAATAAGCAACCCTCTTGCATACCAGCTGAGGAAGCATTTGGGGCTACAAAGACATTTATTTCCTTTGAGCCACATGTGTGTGGAAGGGCGCGACGCCTCCGTTTTAGGACTGCATTTCCAGGGAAACAGAAGGTGATGAAGCTCAAACATGTGCTCTGACATCACACTTCACACTGACAACATTTTGATATAAAGCATGGTGACAGCTTCCCCCCCTGCTCCCTCCCTCAAGAGTACTTATAAGCAAGGGATGTGGCGCATCCTTCTAGATCTCATTTACCTCTAGATTTCAGCTGCTCCTGGTGTGCTTTCATACACTTCTGATCTCATTTTATTTCAAAAAGGCATGGCAACCACTGAGATTTGAATTATCACAGTCCAGAGCAAACATAAAATTGGAAGGCAAAAAAAACCCCAACAAAAAAACCAAAACACCCTCATATTTTGTATTCTTTCAAGGGGATTTTTTTTTTTTTTAACCCCAAACTGGAACTATTTTTAAATCCTGTTTTCTCAGTGTTAAATATACCTCGCCTAAAGCAGAGGAAAAAAAGCCCTCCTTCATGCTTAGAAATTAAAGTTGCTTCCTTTTTATTTGCACAGGCCACTAAACCATTCCTATGTTCTTTCTGCTGCAAAAGGTACAGCTTGCACAAGGAACTGTTATATCTGGATTACATCAAGTAATATTCACTCCAGTTTGCAGACAGCAATTTCCTTGCCAAGTTTTATATTATTAATCCCTTGGTAAGCTGAAAGGAAAAATATCTGGTTCTAAACTCTTCATAAAACGAAGAAGGGAAATCCATGCTTTTGGGGGGAGAATAAAAATCTAGTCCATGGAATTTTAACCATATTTATGAACACTGATGTTTAAAGGAAGAGAATAGGGAAAGCTGAAGTAAATTTCAGCTTCTTATAAATACAGTTAATTACAATATTTACTAGAAAATGGATACTTAGGACATTAGGACAGCTTCAGATTCACATCAGTGCGTCTTCAAAAAAATAATTAACTCCAGATATTTTAAGTATTACCTTTCACCTACATATTGCAAAGTTCATTACCTAAACTTCTCTGGCTGAATGAATGAAAACCTGACATAGATGTATGTGGAAACAATTTGATTTAGGTGAAGACATTTCAATACAGGCATGGAAAAAACTGCTGAATATGCACAATTACACTTTATGACAGGAGGTAACACTTGGCCTGTCATTTAATTTGTATCTTTAATATAAAAACGTGTGTTCATTTTTTTCCTTCTGTAAAACAAAATGTAAACTTTATTTGGTACAACCTGTCAGGATACATTGACTGCTATCCAAAGGCCATTGTTCCTTAGTAATACTGGCTGTAAAGCTTGTTGGCTGATGAGAACCTCAAGTAAAAATTTTGCTCAGGTATACGTGGGGGTGCATGTGCAGTGGGAGGCAAGGAGAACAGCACCAGGCATGACAGGAACGGTGCAGGTTATTCATTATCAAGATAGCACTAAGAAGATGAAACTATTTCGTTATAGCAGGTTAGAAAATAATAATTAAAAAAAAAAAAAAAAAGGCTATAATCTTTTAGGAGGCGGTGCAGCTGTCTCCTACCCAGCAGTTGTACTCAGCCCGAGCAGCCATGTGCCTGTTTTGGTGGGTTTGGGAATATCCAGAATAATCCCAGCTGTGGGTTGCTGCACGGGATGATGGACACCCAGAAACTCTGCGGCAGTCTGAAGTATCACCATGGCCCTCACGTCCATGGGTGCCCGTTAATGCTCCACTGGACCTGCAGCCTCGCTCCAGCTGCCCAGGGTAAGAGTTTGGGAGCCTGGGAGCCCTGCAGGTGCTCTCCTCTGGCCTGTCCCCAAGCACTGCGGCATCCCCGTGTAATGCTTGTCTGTGGCAGCACTGATGCCTAATTAGTCCCTGGGGATCTTAGCAAGAGAATTCTCTAGCTGAGTAAATTAATAGCATGGCAAACTCCATAGAGGAACTTGGAAGTAGACCAGACTAAATCCCCACCAAGCATGCACCAGTTTTGATGTGTCCTCAGCACCCATCGTCTTACTCTGCAGATCTGCCCCTTGTCTACCTCAGTAGCGATGTAAACATCCTTTAAACAAGCCATTTCCAAACCTGGGTGGTGAACTTCAGGTTCCCAATTTGGTTTGACATATCTAAACAACCAGACTAGCAAAAAGCATTCACAAAGCTTCCCTATGGACCACTTATTTTTACAGCTCTGAAAATTTCAGAGATATTTATGAAACTCAGACACTGCTATGCAAGCACAGGAGAAGAATGAATTATTAATGGTCTAACAACTAATAAAATGGCCGTCATGCAAGTCTCTGCGCAGTTTTCATACAATGCATACAAGTAACAGATTCAACTGCGAGATGAACTTCTAGTGAAGCTGTGGAAGAAAGTCTCTAGTCATGAGAAACATTCTGAATAATGATGCAAGGAGTTATAATAGGGGGAGTCTGCTAAACCTGGATTACTAAGAAAAAAGAATACATGTAGATCTTCTATAGAGCTTTTCTGTATTATTTCCAGTTATACATTTTATGTCAGCTACACACACACAAACAAACAAAAAAGAGGTAGTGAAGAGCTCTGGTGTATTTTTGAAGGAGAATAGTGCAAGAATTAGCAGGGTTCAGCTGATAATGAAATAAGAAGCTTCACTGCATCACGTGGCTTTGCCTTAGATAAAGAGGAACTGGACTGTTAGCACAGAAAATTAATCAGAAATTATTTTGGTTCTAAAGAACAACTGACAGATGCTGAGGAGCTCTTCCACAGAGAAGATAAAATTTGAGCAGCGCGTAAACCGAGTGCTTACGTTAAAGGATAACACAGAAGTGCTACAAACTGAAAAGAGTATAATTCTGAGAAAGTAAGGGAGCTGTGAAATGTGAGCCTTGTGGACAAAGAGCTCCAAAATACTGGCATGGCCATGGTGAAGCACGGAGAACTCCTGGCAGTAGAAGGATTCTTAACATCGTAGTTACCAGCTGGGCATGGGGGAAACAGACAGTGATCCCTCTTTGTAAGATATACAAGAAAGGAAATTTGTAAGAGATGGGAAAAGGGTTCAGGATGTTCAGATAAGCCACAAAACGAAAGCACGGTGTGTGTTGCACTGAATGAGATATTGAAGGGGATCCGAAGGGACTCTCCAGCAAATATATTAGGAGCCAGTAAACTAATTCTTAAAGGGTTTTTTTTGTTGTTGGATTTTTTTTTCCCCTTAGTACCAACTAATTCAAATACCGAGAAAGAAGACTACTGTCGACTCCGGTCATTTGAAGCAAATGCCTTACAAAATGGCTTTAGATGCTTGTGGGAAGGTGTACGTGACAGCTTGTTTCGCCCCGATAAGCAATGCTGGTGACTAATCCTTGTATTAGACTTCTCTGAGGTTACACTGGCTTATGGTGGTACATATTTTGACAGTAATTTGAGCCCCTGAAACCCATGGGCAGGCTCATGAAACCAGAATAAACCTAGAAAAAATTACATTATAATGACACTCAGAGAAAGAATCCCAACTGGGACAGCAACGGAGGGACCAGAAAGGTGAATTCTTAACCTCTGTGTTTCCAAGTGAAGGAGGGCGTGCTGAGAAATGGCTTACATCTATAATTCTGCCAGTTTCATGTTTTCCTTCGTTTTGCCATCAAGATTTGGAGCTATAAAAATATTTACATGCCTGTATACCTTAAAAGAAAGTCTTCCCATACTGGGTGTGCACCGAATTGTGACAGTTGCATTTGTGTTCTTCAACAGCCTGCAGCAGTCCTGGTCTCCAGGTGGAGTGTCCTTACAGGGAGGCACAAAGGACACATGCATTACCCTCCCTGCGTTACTCAAAATGAGAATCTTGTGTAGGGTTTATATATATACATATTTATTATATATGTATATGACGTTCTTTGTATGTTGTTTAAATCCTTCTAAAGACATTTGTAAGTGTGGTTATAGTCCACAGGGCAAACATGTTCCTGATACTGACTTTATGAGCATTTTTAGGTACAAACTAGCCAGCAAGTAACACTTCAGTAAAACCGTATTTCATTACTGCTTACTTCATCAGAATCCAATTTAACCCAGGCTCTCAGAGGTCATTGCTACAGTGGCAAACTGTGCACCACTGTCCCAGCCTGCTGGTGGGTGCAAATAGTACTTGGCACAGTCAAAAGCAAAAAAAAATGTTTCACTTGGCATCAACTAGCCTGGATGCTCAAGCTGTACATAAGCCAAAGACAAACCACCTATTCAGCTATCTGGTTAGTTAGCTCCAGCACGCTAAGTGAAAACACAGGTTTAAACACTGGAATACAGCACCGTGATGTATAGGATTTCAAGAAGAGTTAATTTTTCCTGGCATTCGTTTTTCTTCCATATTATCCTACTGTCGTAGGAAATCTCTCGCATACCCTTTGGTGTGAGCTATATGTCTACCAAAGCGTTACTGAGAAAACACCTTTGCAATAAATGATGTACCAGAATATTTAGTATCAGTCCTGCGGGGTTTTCTTAGATGATGCTTAGTAACAACAGTTAGACCAACAATACTGAATAAATGCCCAGATACACAGGGCTGTATTTTATCTGGTTTGCCATTGCTACAATCCTCCTAGCCCCTTGTTATAAATACATTAACTTCTCTTTTTGAAAAACCAGAAAATCGCTTCCAACATGCTGAGTTGCTTGTACCATGATTTGTTGTTTGATGGGACACACCCCAAATCAATCTCTTGACAGAAAAATAAAAGCTCGGTCACCGCTCAGTTGGCAAAAATCTCTAAGACCAAAACACATTCTGAAACCTGACTTCACATCTCCCAGCACACACAAAAAATATCTTATTTTCATTGTCACACCAGACTGCTAAAGCACACAGTTAAGTGGAAGATGAATTTTCCAGATTGCAAAACTCTGCGTGAACCACTGCAGAGACACATGCACACGGCAGCATCCCTATGGGACAGGTGATTAAGCCTTCGTGCTATGCAAACTCAAGATAGCAGAGGGGTGTGGTGTAACTTGAGGAGGTCCCCAAGTGCTCTGAATTCCACATTATATCTCCTAATCATGAACAAAATACAATAAACTACTGTGTGGATCCTCTCCTCCAAGCAGCCCTTCCATAAGCACACATCTTTTCCTTCATTTAAATGCTCTTAACAGAACATGTCCTTGACGGTTGCTAGAAATATTTTTTTTAGGATTTTATCAGATGCCAATAATGGAAAAGCTATTTCAGAAGCCTAAAGCAAGTAGTATATAACAGATATAAAAATAAGGTGCAACAATTAGAAAAAAACAAAGAGTAAAAAGAAAATAAAGACATCTGTTATGCAGTCTGCTTGAGCTGATCTTAAATTGTTATTAAAGTGGCTTTGTTAAGACATATGAGTTTGGCCTATTTATCTAGTTATGGGTAAAAAATTTTGCATAGCTGGAGTAATATTTCATGCTCGGGATACTCCTCCTGTATCTTCTATTCATGATCTCTTTTACAAACTGCATTGGGATGATTTACTCCATAGGAAATGACCATTTTTCTCTACTGACTCGATCTAAAGCCGAGGTCTTCATGCAGATTTTGTTTTATACGACTTTTGTACAGAATTATCTTTATTTATGAAGTCCAATACAATATTCTAATGTAGCTCATTCCTATTTGTAGAACAGGATGCAGGGCTGTCACAGAAAAGAAGGCAATAGCAACCCCACATGTAGTGCTGCATGGCAAAGGTGACTGGTTCTCATGCCTGGTGTGCTTCAGAAAACACTGTTTCTACATGAAAAACAACAAAAAACAAAAGACCTTTCTCCAACCCTGAGTTAGCCTTTACACTATCTGACAGCCAGTTAAGTTCCATGAAGTAGGAAGAAGCTTTGCTTTACTCAAAGCATAAGCACATGCTCTGGCGTGAGGTTCAGAAACAAAGTTCTTTGCTTCTTCCAGGATGTCTCCCAATAACCGATACAGCTATCACTTCGTTTGCCTCACAAACTTGGGTCCCTTAATGAGCATAAGGCATACAAGATGCAAAAAGAATGATGCAGGCACAGGTAATATATGTATATTTAAGTACCATCCATTTTATAGACAAGAAAACTTCCATTTCCAGAGTTTCCTTTCCACAAACTAAGTCCTTTCCTGGCTTATCCATAAATCGATTGTTCAGGATGTAAATCGGTCCACAATCAAGCATTGTAAGATCTGCCTTTCTTAGTTCCTGGTTAATTGGAGTTTTAAAATTATCATCTGATTAAAATGGGGTTCTAAAACAGTTGTTACTGGACAATATAAAAACAAACCCAAAACTTTAATAAGTCACGAAGAATACATGCACAAGTCTATGTTAAGAGACGAGAAATGCATCCTATACAGAATATGTACATCCATGTGCACACATACAGACATCATGTGTACAACCATATGTACGCGTACACAAGCATATACGGTTGCAGGATGAGTCTAAAAGAGCCACTGGGAAGAGTCCTACTGCTGAATGGTGTGAAAAAAACCATTACTGGTTACACAGATGCAAAAAGACTGTCACTGCATGTAAGGGTATTTATCCAAGCCGTTTGGCGAAAAAGTCATTAAATTGCTACCTGCTTTATTTCTCTACAGGACTGGAAAGGTGACTTATATTAATGTCCCCTTCCTCTGACTTCTTTTCAGCCAGAATTACCAAAGTCCATGCGTTAGTGTAGGTGACGTCTGAGCACAGACAAGCTGTCTAGCTGCTCGGCTAACTGCTCCTGTTCAGCAGTGACAGTAAGAGGTCTCTGGCCATCATTCAAAAGCGGTGGCCACATTTAAATCTGGTCGAATTTATTCTCTAGCGTAATTTTCAACTGAAATAAAATACTATGAAATAGGAGTTTGACATGGTGACAGGGCAACAGTGTCATTTCATATGCCAGGTATGTAAGAAAAGAAAGCATCTATGTGATTGGATGGTTTCTGTTCCAGAAACAATCCTGAGTCCAGGGGTAGCTATAGTCACAACATGTTTAATAATGAGATTCATATAACTTGGTGCTCTAATAGGTCGCTCCTTGTGTTTTTGACCTCTGAAGAATTTAACTACTCTTGTTTATGTTTAGTGCTGCTTTTTCATTAAACTAAATGTCCAGACAAATAGAAAATATTCCAGGAATATTTTCCTTTTTGTTTACACCACAGGAAAAGTCTAAAGCATCCAAAAGAGAGAAAGAAATAATAAACCAGTGTTGTCAGTAATCCCCTACTGTGCTTGTGACGTCTTTGAAAAGCAGGATTTTATTACTACTATTTATCTTCAATTCTCTTTGCTGTTCTCTTTTACTTGTCTTTTGGAAGCATACATGCTAAAACCGGCTATTAGAATCTGACTTACTCTGTTTTTAATTCCCTTTCTTCCATTTACAAGTAACACATGTTCTGCCATAGGTGGGAAAATCATGTTTTGATTTACACCGAAAGCCTGTTTTCAAAGTACAAGATAGTTTTAAACAAGACACTAGTTAGACAGAGAGGGAATACGCATCTCCGAAATGAAACTCGAGCTTTGCTGAGAGTCCTAACTTCTTAAATATGCAAGAATATTCTCAGCATTATCTACATGTATACACATATACGGTAGTGGTGTCAAAAAAAAAGCCAAGATACATTTTCAGAATCATAAGCTGTGTCTCACTAAACTACATCAATCTTCAGGCGTTTTTCTTGTCACTTTTACAACCAAAAGTAGCTACTTCAAACCCAAAAATTGTCTTAACAGAAGCAGATTCTTTTGTAAGCACTCTAAACTATTTAAAATGGAAGAAAAACTCTAACAACTGGAAAACATTGTACCTAATATATCGCTTCTCCTTATCTCCTATTCTCACATTAGCTCTGATGGTTTCTCTTGGATATGTATATTTGCAAGTAGTGCATGCAAACTCTCTGCAATAACCTGATGCTTTGTTTGGTGAATTGTGAAATTAACAGTTGAAAATACTCAGTGCTTCACTTTTATAATGCTTTATGCAGCTAAGCAACTTTTTTACAGTAATTAAAAATCTTTTTAGAAACATATAAGCACGCTCCTCACGGAAGTTAAAATACTGAGTTTTCCACCCAAGCAATTTAAAAAAGGAAGTTATAATGGGTTCCTGAATTACTGTTAAGTTTAAGAAATGCTTTGAAAAGATTAAATGTGTGTAAAAACTTATTCCAGCTTTACAGTTGGAAACACAGGCATATAAAATGTAAGTCTGTATGGATTAAACACAGTTTTAATTTAGGAGGTTAAGCTCAGGAGATAGGTTATTAAAAAAAAGAAATTGCTAAAGACGTTAAAATTAAAACATAAAAGATAAAATACTGGGGTTTTTATCAACAACAAAAGAGCAGGCAAATATGCTGAATATACATTTAACCAACCCTTGAGCTATTTCCAAGACCAGCCTATTACAAAAGTGCAGCAGCGAGCAGTTAACCATCACAAAATTAGAGACCAGTTAGAGGGGGAAAATGTTTCCCTTCTGTGCGAATCTCCAACCCAAGTAATCCTCATCCTCCTGCTCCTCCTTGTTTCGCAGGGAACATCCCATCTGCTGCAGCCCCCAGCTGAGAAAACCAACAGAGAATAGAAGACGTGACCACACGGAGGGCCCGGCCGGGTTGTCTGGCCAAACCTCCCTTCAACACCCATCGGTGAGATGAGATCGGAAAGCGTGGCCGGGGAGCTTAGCCTCGACTCCTCCTAGCAGTGAGTTCTGGAGAACAGAAATTCCACTGCATAGGGGAATATTAGAAGCGCCTCCAGTGAAATACTGAAACACTCAGAGGTTACTGCAGGAGATAAAGCTTGAGTTAACATTTGGCAAGCAGAGAGGGGGAGGCACAGGGAATCCATCTGATGGTTGTGCCCCCTAGGGCAGCTTCTGAAAAATAATGGGTTTGCTCATATAGGAATGAACAAAAGTTGTTGTTGTCGGGGGTTTTTTCCCTCCCTCATTTGTATTCTTACAAAGGTTATTCTTATTACGAAAGGCTAATTAGAAGAAAAAAAAAAAAATTTCCCTTGCCCAACTTCATAATGGGTGTGTACATGAAAGAGGACCTGCAGATCATTTGTGGAATGGATATGTTAACATATTGCAGGCAGATCTGACCTTTTGGAGGCATTCTCAAAGAGAACCTATCTGAAATAATCTTAGTTTATTGATTTTGTTCTCTCATGCTTTTAATTTTCCTGTTCTTTAGTATTTAAAGTAGTCAGAATTAATTCTTGGGATATTCTGGCTTGTCTTTGATCATCACATTGCCCAAGGGATGGTAGAAAGAACTTAAATAAATAAAACAGCCAGAATTTGGAACAGCTTCAAGGGAGACATTTACCAACATCCTTATTTTCTTCTCTGAGGATGCAACATGATGCAATCAAGCAGTTACTTAACAGAAATAAAAACGTTCAGTCGTTGGATACAATACGACTCCAAAGAAGGAGGAAAGGGTGGGGAAAGGTTTCATTAGTGGTTTGTTTGCTTTTTTTGGTTTGGTTTATGGGGGTGGTTTTTGGTTTGGGGTTTTTTTTAATGAAGTCAGAAATTTCCTCTTTTAGGCACAACCTAATTTTGCAAAGGAGAGCACTGCTATAATCTGAAAGGGAATAAACTGAAATTTGAAACTATTAAAAAAAGAGGAGAAATAGTTAAAGATTAGAGAAAAGAAAGAAAATCTGAGTTCTTGTGACACCATAAAGGCTGCCCTAACATAGAAGATTTCAGGATAAGCGATTTGACTCAAGAAGCAACTTGAGCAAGAGAAAAGTTGGGCAGCAGAATATTGTTTTCAGAGGAGCTTCACTGGGAAGGTCTGGGCAATATACTGCACAGGAGCTAAACTGGACACAAATTTGGAGAAGAAAGCCAGTTTTATGTCAGTGATGTGACACCGCTGTCAGAACTCCATGGGGAACATAATGTACAAAAAGTTCACCAAACAGAAGTCTTTCACTTAAAATCCCTGAGAAATTATTTAGGGGAAAAAAAAAAAAAAAAAAAGAGTATTTAGTTTAATCTCGAGTTTTTCTGTAGTGTGTTCATGTTGAGTCTCTACTAATTTCATTTTCTATCTCCAGCATAGATTTAAGATAATGCATCCATCTATCAGCACTTTGTAATCTGTTTACTTGAAAAACTCATTTGCCTGTAAAATATTTGATCCTGGAAATATATCCCCCTGGGTGAGAGGCTCCTACAGGTCCCACCTGCACATCCCAGTGAATTCAGGTAACTAAACTGCATTTACAGTAAAAGGGTACATTTAATTTTACTCAGCTAAACAATCAGGAGACAAGAGTAGTCTAGAAGAGGTGTAGCCGGTATGTGTTTAGATGGGCCATCTAAGAAACAACTGATTTTCATCACCTGGAGTTGAGGATATATATTCCTTCTGATCTATCTGGATTTTTCTTTATCCGATCAGATAATTAAGTCTAGGCAGTTAAAATGATTAGCTCTTGCAAATTATTTGGATTCCTACAAAAAATACCCCCCCCCCCATCAATTTATATTTCAGTTTTTATTAAAATAATAATAATAATAACAATAATTTTTTAAAAGTATCTTGAGTACTTTTATTTTAGTCCCGTATTTAATTCTCCATTGATCTTGTCCACAGCTCACTGGTAATTACCAAAAGCAGGTGATGAACTAAATTTAACCCTATTGCTTATAGGTTTATTCCCTACTTATTTCAGAGGATTTTCCACCAAGGCTCAGGGGAACATGGCTTATCTCAGTTCACGTGGTTTTCAGCGCTCCCAGAGAGTTTTCACATTCTGGAGGCGGATGCTGTTTCACGTCCGACAGTGCAAACTTCAGAGTGGGAAAAAGCTTGTGGGCTTTTGCTTTTATTTGGGAGCAATTAATGCAGACAGGAACTAAGATTATTATGGGATTTCCAGATGAAAATCTATGTACTGTAGGCATAACAACAAAAAAAACCCCACCCCACCGCTTATTTACCTAACCAAACCCCACACCTGTGAGGTTTAACACACAGCCTGCTATATCCAGCAAATCAGTAGTGGTTATTTACAGTGGTCTGTACAGACGGCTCGGAGAAAAAGTCATTTTCCCCATTTGTTTACTTGCTTTTACTCAAATGACAATTTTGGCAGGAATTTTCTGTTGCCAACTCATTTTCATCAGAACGTACTCTCATGACGGAAATATTTTCTATAGGTTTTGTCTCTTAACAAGACCAATGACAAATGTTGTTTGCTCAGAAAATCCTGAACGTCAGCATAGAGGTGGATGTCAGGGGCACGGCTAAATTGCAGCTCTGAGAAAATGCAATGAAGCTCAGTCAGGCTTTTGGAAAAGCAAAATTTGCAGCTTTCCCTTCACAAAAAAACCACAATGGTTCAACTTCCTGACTAGGGACAACGTATCTCAAGAAAGAGAAATTCTGCATTTTGAACATGATTAATCTATGATCATGAGAATAAAAAGTTAAAGAGACACTGAGCGTTGTCTCCGACTTAATGAATCTCCTTTGGAGCTGCAGCACAGCAGCAAATGCCAAGTAGATGCACTTTTCAAATACTTATCTGAGTATTTCATCTGGGATGATGGCCATTTATTTTATTTATTAGTCTATACAGAGCAATATAGCTTTAATTTATTCCTTTCCAGCTAATCTGTGCTTGAGTGATTTCTGATCCCATGTTGTGAAGAAGGTTGAGGATAAATTCTAGTTTCCTTGTGGTAATAAAACTACCATTTTTCTCCTCTCCTTAGAGAAAGATGGAGAGCAAAACACACAATAGTCTTGAAAAAGGCATTGTGCATCAGATGACCTTCAAAACGAGTACAAGGGAATTTCTTAGCACAAATGTTTTTATAGTTAGAGCTACACAAGTATCATATAACTGAAGAGGTTTGGGGTCGTCTTGTGGGTTTTTTGTTTGTTAGTATTTGTTTTGTTCTGTTTAATTTTTTAAGGAACAATCAAAATGCTCTTTTAGGGGGAAAATGTCTTTTCCAGAGATGCTTCAACATGCCCTGCACTATCCTTACACCAGTAATCGAATCTACACCAGAGTTACCTTCCCCCATCTCTTTGTTGCAGAGGACGTTATGCCGGGACTTGGGCCCAGGCCAGGGGCTGATTCCCTTCCTGCACCCACATCCATGGGCTGGTGCTCCAGAGTGGGTTCCCTTTTGCAGGTCTAATGACGCATCAGTCTCCTTCACGCTTAGCCATTTATGTAATTTTTAACATAAAGCAGCTTGCCTAGTTTTCCCCAAAGTTGTTCTTCATGTCCCTCTTACTTCTGTCATGCTTTGGTGTCTCCTTGTTCCATCAAGCCAGTTTGCTTCAGATACTGTCCAAAAAAAAAAAAAAAGTTTCTCTGGTCCAACAGCCTGTCTTCAACTGTTATTGAGTGAGCATCACTGTGTGCTCTTGTGTCTTCTCTTTCTTCTTAAAGGGAAAAGAAAACATTGTAGAGAGGATGAATAAACCACAGAGAAAACATCCCAGATCTCTATCCAGGTCACAGTGGAAATTAAACAATATTTTTCATATGAGAGCTCACATCTCTTTCCAAATCCTTCAAGATTCTCAACTTTTCCAAATGTAGGAAAATAAACCAGAACTAAATATTTTTTCTTTTTTTTTTTTTTTCCTCTCACATCAGCTAAAACCTATTTATGTAATTTACATCTCTATTCCTGTTAAAAAACCTGCTCTGATATCTTCTCTCTAGTTTATCCGGCTCCTGCATAACGGTCTTGCTGGCTTCTCTGTTGCATCCCTATTTTGACTGTTGGAGCAATCTGGGAATGGCACGAAAAGCTGTAAACTGACAAAAAAGTCTCAACTGAGGGACCTATTTTGGCAAGTGTCGATGCAATGACATCTGGTAAACATTGACTTGGCCAGCTTAACCGTTGATATTGTTATCAGACACTCCTATGGGTAGGAGTTACTTGTTTAGGGGTGCCCTTTCAAAACTCAGTAAACTGAAGTTTATTTGAAGCGGAATATGTACTAAAACTAAAGGTGTTATACAAATGGGAAGAGTTTTTAACAGGAACTTGTAATTTTTTCAAGATTGGAAACTCTGGCAAGTTTATATTTCCATTTTCAGTGGTTATTAGCTCCTTCCGAAGGAAAAAAGATTGATGATTTCTATTTAGGTTTATAATGTCTTTTTAAAAGTGTAATTCCATATGCCAAATATTCATCGTGGTCCTTCAGGGTTTATATAAACTCTCAGAAGGATTCAAGGGGACTTGGAGTCAAACAGCAAGTGGACAAGCATTTGGGCTCAGAGCAACTACCGGAAAAGTGGCAAAGAAGAGAACATCAATTGTTAATTTTGACTTTCTTCTGGAGAAAACAGACTATT
This sequence comes from Athene cunicularia, assembly GCF_003259725.1. Lineage (NCBI taxonomy): Eukaryota > Metazoa > Chordata > Aves > Strigiformes > Strigidae > Athene > Athene cunicularia. The sequence continues at coordinate 5,515,159 of NW_020799103.1, forward strand.
TCTTGAACTCTTTGGAAGGATTAGAAAAATCAGTACAACAAATTATTACCACATGGAGAAATCCAAGCTAGCTGAACAAGTCTATGACTGCAGTGTCATGTGGTGGGACAGACTTGAATATCAGAAACAGCACCGTGTCTCAGCTAGGTTATCCCACTAGAAAGGTTAAAAAGTTGTAAGCTCAACGGTCTGGGTTATCTAAAAAAAATCAATAGATGCTTTTTTGGAAAGCTTGACAGAGATCTTGCAGGTCCTTTCGTTAAGGGAGCCTCTGGGAACTTTGCACAAGCCGGTGAGAAAATGAGCGAAGATGCTAAATGCAAAATCATAGTTTTCTGCCTGATTTAAATGAATCAGCCTGACAGTAACCTTCACCTAAGCATGAAAAATATATAAAGTTTCCTCCTGTGCTTAGTAGAGGAACAATCCACAATTTTAGGGTATACTGAGTTCATTAAAGATTACGTTTGATTTGTGCATTATACTATTTAGTGCTACAGGCTGAGCAACCAGCTTATTGGCATTTCCTGAAAGTGATAAGACATGGACTGACATCTTCCTGCGACAATACACGATAAACTGAAGATAACTTGGTAGATAGCAGGAAGCTTTGGTTTTTATCAAGCTTATTGTACTGTTGTTTTTGTTGGTTTTTTTGTGACATTTATAATTTAATTTCAGCCTAATAGGCTAATAGCATTCCATACTATATCTTGTCTGGAAGATGTTTTATGGTAGCACCCTGGTATCAAATCTCTATTCAGAGCAGAAGACCTCTATGTAGTAAATATAAGCCTTGAAGAAATTAGTATTATAAACATTAAATACTGGAAACTGGAGCCATTTATGTATTTCTCACGTACTGTGGAGGTGGCAATTTTAAGATGAAAAACATTTTTTTCTTAACATTTAAATGTTTTAAAAAATATTTTCAAATATTTATTTCGAAAAAAAAATTTGGGGGATTTAGGAGCTCCAACTCATATGTTTAAAATCCTAACTATTTGAATCATAGAATGAGAAACAATAGAAACAATTGTCCATTAAAAAAAACCCTCCAGATTAAGTTTTTCAGGTTGATGTACTCAGCAACTGAGATATTGCTAGCCTATATATTCACCATCCTAGCATGCAAAAACATATGGATGTAGTTATTAGTAACCTGAAGCTGCTTTTAAATTATGGTAAATTAAATATTTTTGGACTGTTGAAATTGCAAGCCTGTCAGACATAAAAAACTAGCCCATATTGTTTGAGCACGTTTTTAATAGCATGAACTACTTATGATTTTTAACGTCGCTTCGAAACTAAAAACCTGCAGGAGTCAATCTGTTACAATAATGGCAATTCAAAAGAGAAACTAATATTAAACACGAGGATTTAGAAACTGCTCCTTGCTCTTTCTTTACACGGTCCTTTCTTAGATATTTTACAGCTATCTGCGCATTTGCTTGAACAAAGACCTCCGATTTTATTTATTCATAAAACTACAATCAGAATGAAAACAAAACAAAACAAAAAAATTCACACGTTTAACTTAGAAAAAAGAAGTTGTTGCAACTTGCATGGAGCAATCAGCTAGACGAGTAACTTGGCACAGGTAAATGGTGTCTCATCCTGCTGTTCGCCAGAAAATCCTTAAAACTCACTCAACCCCAACTGCTGTGTCACAGGAGAGGCTGAAAGCTCTGGCGATCCTCAGCCAGGCTGTGTGCCTCGCTCCGAACCATTAGTCCTCTCCCGAGTCCTAAACTGTCCTTTGTTCTGGTCAACAGGATAATCAGTTTTCACCAGGCATTGTCAGAGATTTGGCAGCTCAACGGACTTTTGCCAAATCCCACGTTAGCCCTGAATGCCGGGCTGCTCCAGGGTTAAATACAGTTTTACCTCAACAGTGCCGCCCCAGCGAGCACCCCAACAAAACTGAAAGCCCCCTAGTGTAACTGGCAGCATTTAGGTTGCCAGATTTGACCACCGTAGCAAAAAGAGGACTAACGTCCCTAGGAGGAGCCCTCCGCTGCCCCTCCCCAGGTGCAGATGTGTTGGTCCACAGCCTTACAATCTCATGCAGCAGCTCTCCCATAGCTAAGAAATAAATATCCTCAAGGACATGCTCTGGCATCGCTAAAGTAGGCAGCTGTCACGAACTAGAGAGGTACTGCAAAGAGCTGAGATGCAGAGCAGAAGAACACTTGTTCTTTTTGTTCTACAAGCAGTTCAGATCTGAACGAGGCAGCCGTGGTGGTCACACACGCCACAGGGCAGCTCAGCTGCGTTTTCCGTCTGAAGACAGCCATTACAGACCTTTCCATGCAGCAGTTCAGAGTTCAGAAAACCCTCCACCACCTCCTGGGAGGGCCCAGTCCTGCTGTGGCTGAACTGACCTGTCCCTTACTTCCCAGCTTTCCCCATGAGAGAGAGGAGTGGGGTGAGACGGGGCCATTTGGTAACGGCTGGCAGGGCAGCACTTGGTCGAAGCCGCTTCCCTGCCAACGTGATGACAGAAGAAACATTTTCCATAGGATGCTCAAGGCCGTGTGCCCTTCTGAACACTTTCCTACGAGTCATTCATGCCGACCGATCATGAATGCGGAACAGAAAACAGCTTGGCCAGTGGTGGAGGGAGGGGGAAACATTTACAGGTCTAATTTTTTTTCAAATATTTTTTTGTGGACTTATTTTTTTGAAACCTTTTCTAATACACTGGCAGTAACAGACTAAGGTTAAGGGTAAGAATTTACAAGTGAAGTAACTGCTTACCTGTTTTATTCTAGTTATGTCTCACTTTCATGGACTTGGTAGATAGCACCATCTATATAAGTTTCCCTTGTGCTAAAGCCAGCGTTAACCCTAAACTAAAAAATTTCTGTTAATGGTTTTCTGTTCAACCCATACAAATCTCCTGGCTACACTAAATTTAGTTAGCCAAAAATATTTATTTTGCATTCACTCTCTATTTTAACATAAATGACTTATTTCCTTTCTTTGGTATTAAGGAATACTCAAGCCTGGAAAAGCTCAGACTGCTCTAAAATGCCAAGATAAACACGAGGAAAAAAAAAAATCACATGCTTCCACTTGCCCCCGCCAGCTGTTTCTTGACTGCTCTGAACTGGTGTCCAAGCAGCCCTGCTGGTGAGGGGATATATATGTCGCATCATACAAGCTGAGGAAAGAGCAGCTTAATAGAACTTCTCAGATGGATCAGTAGGAAATAAGATTATTCAAGAAATTAGAAATAAAATCAACTCTGTAGTTCAAAGCATTTCTCATGTCAGAAAACTGCAAAGCGTATGTGAGCGTGTCTGTTTACATACGTTACATTTTAGATGTTACATACATACAGTTAAATTACAGAAGTTCGAAGATTACGAGAGAAAACTGTGCTGTTATTTACTGGAAGCTGCCTAACAAAGCTTTCAAAAGGGTTTATGGCCCTTTCACAGACATGAAAACTAAACATACACTTACATGTCTGTAACCATAGGGTAGGTGTCACCAACATTTTATTTCAAATGACTCAGCAGTGAAAAACCTAATACTCAACTCATTTGCAGTCAACAAAAATTAATATGTGGTCTGATCTGAAAATGCAAAGTCACCTTATGATTTAAACAGGTACATTGGGAAATTTTTAACTTCCACTCCATAGAAGCCCTACATATGTCCACATGTAGGACTTGGTTTTAACTCAAGATCCAGTTCTGCAAGGCCTTCTGCTAGAGCACTGTCATCCATCAAGCTCAGTGGTTTAATACCACCTGGACAAAAATTTAAGATGAACTTTACCTTCATATCAAGATCATGACGTCTCCTCTTGACCTACTTGCAGACATATACTTGGAGATATTTGATGCTCTCTCAGCTTGAGTCTAATTACCAGTAATTAGAGCTGTATTTTAGGGTAACGTAGTACAACCACGACACAAGCAGAGACTTGTGACTGTCATCAGTCTCGCTAGATGTGATAGAAAAGTATGTTGGGACCTTCCTTTAGAAACCAACACATATAATGTCAGTGCGGCTTTCTGTTTGTTTGTTTAAACTTTCATTGGTTTTATTTAGAATAGAATCGTAGAATGGTTTGGGTTGGAAGGGACCTTTAAAGGTCATCTATTCCAACCCCCCCTGCACTGAGCAGGGACATCTTCCACTAGATGAAGTTGCTCAGAGGTGCCGTGAAACCTGAACTCCTCCAGGGACGGGGCAGCTACAAACTCCTCGGGCAACCTGCTCTAGTGTTTTCACCACTCTCAAGGACTGTTTTCTTTAATGCTGTGTCATTATTTACTAATAAAACCATCTGTTTGTTACTAGATAACTGCTCAGAAGCTCCCTTAGGGCAGGGAATAAGATATCTACGGAAACCAACCCATGACAACTCAGCCAACTGGGACTTCTCCCAAAGGGCCAGAGACAAGCAAAAGTCCTTTGGCAGAGAGTAGATATTGCGGGAGTGAATAAATGCCAGAGCAAACAGTGGCCGCAAAAACAGCCTCAGTAAAATCACCCGTAAAAATATTTAGAATTTTTTATTCCATAGATTTTTTTAATATTTTGGCCTCACTGAGAAAAACTTCTGCTTTAGGATCAGCTCCACTGAACTGTGAGGAATGCTATTCCCTTCTTCAGAGGATTGAAGCCAGAAGGCCAAGTCCTGAATTCAACCATCAATGCATTGGTTGCCTTTTCAGCATTATAGGCAGGAGCTCAAACAAAAGCACAGATTCTATAAAAACCCTTGTACAGCAGAAATGAAGCAAGAGAACGTGGAGCATGATGTCTTCCCACTGTAACACTGCAACCGATTTCTGCACCCACTGAGCTTTTTACCATCTTGAGAAAAATCTGTGGCTTTGAAACTAGAAATGAAAAAATATTTCTGCAGATCAAACTGTTTATTCCATTGCACAGATGAAAAATAACGGAGCTGGCTGCTAGTTTGCTAGACTGCGAAAAGAGTATGAGAACAGGGTGCTTTCAGCCAGGAACAGCAGCCCGAGAGGTCATGAGATTAAAGAAAAGAAAAACTCCCCCAACCCCGTAGAAATGAGCATCTAAAATATCTATTGTGAGCTGAATAACGAGGAAGGGGGTACTGTGAGCATTCGCCTAGCACCCCTGGCCATTCAGGTTTGATATTCACATTCCCCGACACTTGTGAACGACCGTAGAGGCAAAACATGCCAGACCTTGGAGCTGCCACTCCCCGGACTGACACATGTTGTATAGTTTATTGAAGTAGATGGGATTTTATGTTTGGTTGGGGTTTGTGTTTTTTTTGTTTTGTTTTGTGTTTTTTTTTTTTTGTGTGTGTGTGTGTGTGTGTGTGTGTGTGTTTGGTGTGGGTTTTTTTTTTTTTTTACTTCTTCTAATTTTTTTTTTCCTTTTTTTTTTTTATTTCCCCACCCCCAAGAAATAGGAACATATTACAGCACAAGAGAGAGCCTACAGTGGTTTATCATAAATATATACACCGACTTGACAGAATGGGTAATCAGAAGCCTAATCTATCGAGAGACCTGCACAGCAAGTAGAGAAATAGAGGAGAGGTCTTCCCTATTTTCTTATGAGTGGGCCTGAATACTAGTTTAAATGAAACAAGTCCAGGGATGGGAAGGCCACAGAGATCTTTGGCTAGGAGGGCATGGGGGTAACTCCTGAAGCAAGAAGCTGGGACTCAGAGCCAGCGCTAAGAAAGGGGGATGCTGCTGCTTTCTCCTCCATGGTCATCCACCAACCCTCTGTCTTTTCCTCCTCCTCTCTGCACATGCAGTGCCCTTCACACCCCCAGGGAGCGGGAAGCGCCCAGGCGTAGGGCAGCAGCAGCCACCACAGGGTGTCCTGCTCTTGGAGGTGGACATCCCCCTGTCTGACGGCACATGCTGCTCCCACAGCCCAGCTGCAGCCCTGCCACTGCAGGCCAACGTGCAGCGCTCTGGCACGCTACGCGCAGCGCACGTGGCCGCTGTCACGGACAGCTCTCTATTATTTAACTTGACCTGACGGCAAGAAATTCCGATGTCATCTCCAGCACCAAGAACCTTTGAATCAGCTCTCGCATAGATCATCAAGCGTGAAACTACTAAGGCAACCTGCCTACGTGAATGAGACTCCCACAGGCAGAATTCTTCACTGGCTTGAGTTAGTTATGATCATATTTCCAAAAAAATGCTTTAAGAGTGCTCTCAAGACTAATTGTGCAACCCCAGCAAGGTGCCAGAAACCTGTCCAATTGAGATGGATTCTCTACCGTTAGGCAATTTAGGATAGTTTCTTCAACCTTGTGAATAAATTCCTCACTATATTCCTTATTATAAACTCTTTGTATACTTCCAGATTACTTCAGTCATTAACATCTCATTTGCCTGGAAACGAGATCCCGAGGTTTTTCATTGTGAAAGCAGCTGGGAGTGGAAGGGCACAGGGGACACCCCCTGTCCCCCCCCCACTTCATTTCCAAGCACCTCCATCAATCTAAAACGTCTCAGATCCCCAAACTGGGCTCCTTCTGTTTACCTCAAGGAAATCAGCGCTCAGACATGCTGGAAAGAGCTCCATCTGACAACAGTCAAGAGAAATGTTTTCACGTTAGCTGTCAAATGCTCTAGAAGTTTGCACTGGAGAAGAGAAGACTAACTGTAGTTTCTACAATAAACACTTTGCTGGGGTACATTGTGCCTCCTCCTTCCTGCTGGCTAACGCCTGCTGCTGTTTGGAGGAATCTGCCAGCTACGTTCAGTTTTAGTTAGTCGCTCAAAGTAATTAATTTCTCGTCCTATTATCTGGCAACAGGTTAAGGTGCCCACGATACAGTCTTCAATGTGTGGCACATAATATTGCATGTACGTATACCTATAAACACCTACAGTTATACAGATGGTCATATTTGGTTTTTGAATTTGCTTACTGGTTTTGACAGAGCAGCAAACCAGGATCACCTGCTTTACCATTAGATTAAAAATATTTGCCCTTGCTAATTTTCCATTTAAAAGCCAAGTGTTTAACTTCAGTGAGTAAATACTTGCATTATCAAACCCCAATATTTTTATCAAATTCTTATGGAAGATTCTTAACATATACAAACATATCTATCATTTCCATAGTTCTTCCCACTGGCTGGAGAACTCAACTCCTTCATCTTCATTATGTGTCTGTATAGATGTTATATTCCCTTACCTTCAGTTCAGCCAAAGTAGATTACCATTATTATATCTCAACAAGTCCTACAGGCTCCAGCCTTATAATACTGCACACAGAAATAACCAACAGTGTGTTCCAGCTCACATCTCTTACTGTCTAGAAACAAGGCAACAAGGAAAAGACAAGAGAACACAAGGCGAGAGTCATAAAATTCAGATGCAATCAATTATTAACACACACCACCTGCCTGTCCATGGTTGATTTTTTCTTCCCCCCCCCCCCCCCCCCCCCCCCCCCCCCCCATATTTTTTTAACTGTCACAAGTTAAAATGGCTGCTGGACATGGAGTTCAATGGCCAAAGGTTGCCTTACAAGTTGCTATGAGATATTTCATCCCTATGTAGGAGGTAGCATCTTCCTATCCTTTTGACAAAACAGCAGCAGTCAACAACAGAGACACAGGACAGGCCTGAAGCAGTAGAGACAGGTACTTGGTATAAAACAGCTGATGGCATCCTCTTAGTCTTACCAGCAATGTATAGCAAGTCAGGAAAACAGTCTTTCCAGAAATAGAATTGGTAGAACCATCAAAGAGGACCAGACTGCATTTCTGAAGTCCTTGAAGTTCACAAGGAAAGAGAGAAGCATAAAGGAGGAGACATTGGTTTGGGGGTGGAAATCAGCTCCAAAACAAAGAGGTAGGCTGGTAATGATCAATAAAGAAATGCTAAAGTCATCTTTATGAACAGCTGTGGTCAGCAAGAAACAGACAGTGAACAACAGCTGAAGGACAGAACCAATTTTAAAAATTAAAAAAAAAAAAAAAAATAAAAAAAAAATTGGAACTTAAAAATAAATTCCCATAAAAACTTAACTGGAAATATCTTTCCATTTTGAACAAGTTCATCTCATAGCCAATGTATTCTGGGTTTTAGCCAGTTTACAATAAAATGAGCCAATTTTCAAGAAGCATACACTTTTCCCAGGATTCTACAATTTAGATAACTCATGCAACTGCCAGTACAAAATCTCCAAGTGGTGAGATATTCCAAGCAAGCATTTAAATACAGCTTGGATTATTTTTGAATTAGTACCAAATGTTGCCCAAGCCCCCACAGTATTCCCTTGCTCCAGATCCAAGGCACTATACATAGAATCATCTGGACCAGCTGTGAACAAGCTTGTAGGAGTACTACACATATGTTAGAGTATTGTGCCATGGAGGCCCTATCGTCCAAGTCTGCTGCGACAGGAAAGTGATTTATTAAAATCATGTTTGGCAGTAATTCTGAAAGACCTCAGCGGAGATAAAGGCTCTCTTGATCTGAGGCCCCAAAGAAGGATGGTGAAGACCAGATATCCATGTCTCGTTGAAATGGATACAAGAGAGAAAAGGTGGGCTGGGAAACTAACCCACATCTCCAGCTTCCTTCAGCGGGCCAGCACTAGTGATATCTAGTGAGAGTCCTTCTGCCAACCCTCTCTCCTATTAGAGCAACGGATATTGTTGATCCATCTCTCCCTGCCATACCTTATAACCCACAAAAAAGATAGAGCGATACCGTACTTCACAGTCAGTCTCAGAAAAACATGGTGGATTTATTCAGAGGCCGTTCCTGGACCTTCAAGCTGTCATTGTTTTTCTAAGCCATACGATATTTGTAATTCTGCTGAAGTGGTTTGGAAAAGGATTTGGATAAAACTGGTGGCATGAGAATATTCACAGCAACCCACAGTTTCTTGATGTAGGGTGGAGGCCGTGGGATGATGAAATGGACGTTTCCCATTTAGTTCATGTAATGAGTTATGATAGCAAAACTCTTCCGATGCTAAACTAGCTACAAGCACACGTTTGTGCCTAGAGTTATTGTGTTATTTAAAACCAAGCTAGTAGAGTATACGTGTAGACTTGTTCATTTTAAAAAAATTTAAAATCTAGCGTGCAGAAAGATCACAACATATTCTTATCCTAATATGCTTTTTATCCTGAACTAATATTCACAGTGATTTTGCCATTAATGACCATGGGGTGAATTTCCAAGAGAATCGGGACGTCACCACCTAGGCTAGAACAAGAGACAGCCGTGGTCTAGCTCTGTGTCACTCTGTCCCTAATCTGCTGTTCACACTACAGAAAGTCTCATGCTGAAATCTTACTGGTCTCATTTTGAAATGCAGTGTTAATTAAAACACTTTGATATCATAGCACGTGTGCAAATTCAAACAAAACAGCACAAAACTTTCCTTTCCTAAGGAACATTTGTCTTCTGCGACACTATTACTACAAGATACGTACTCTTTTGATTTACCCTAAGTATTATTTCCATGTTTTTTTATAAGACACAGATGTTAAATTGATGGTTTGAGGTGTTTCGAACTGGCCCTCCATTCCCCAGCAATTACTGAAACATTGGTACCATATTTATAGCCATCTAAATGTCTTGAAACCTCATATGAACTGAGAAAGTTTGTTGGTTTCCATTAACCTCCAAGTTTTTTCTTCTCCATCTCTTTTCAAAACCCATGATAATCATGCCTGTAGACTCACTGATTAACCAAGATTCATCCCTCCCCTAACTTTTTTCTGAGGTTATCCTGTTCTCCGGGCACACGCAGGGGCTTCTGCTAAACAGGAGCATTTCTATCGTGGCACAAGACACTTTTGCAGTGAGTGTAACGTCCCAGGTTTTAATTAAACCACTATTGCTCAACTTTATTTAAAATGTGAATTTGGCACATGGCTTTTTAGGAAACTTCAAACGAGCTTCATCAGTGAAAACTATTAATTTGAGATTCGGCTGTCCCCAGCGAGCTGGGGCGGTGCCTTGTGCTTCCAAGAGGACATAGCTGTGGGTGCCCCGGTGTTCCCCAGGGGAAGGGCAGCAAAATCACTCCTGAAACGAGATCAGTGGCTTGGAAGCTATTAAAAGCACAAACTCATAGGCTCAGTTATTATTGTTTTGAGGAGAGGGAAAAGAGATTTCGGTTTATTGTTTCAGATTTCATAAAACTTGGACTAGAAAGATAAATGAGCGATACGGCTATAAGAAGCATCTACAGGATAAAATGATCTCCTAGCTGATCTATTTTGACAGCACCGATTTTTTAAATACATTATGAACCTTCTTTGTAAGCATTATATTGCTTTTAACCCAGGACAGCATTGCTTCTAACCTGCAATAACGATATAGATTTTAAAAATCTGTGTTTCAAAGCACCGGCTGACATTTCCAATCCCTCTTGAGAAAACAGAGCACTGTGCTCCATCTTCTCCTTTAAGAAAAACCCAAAGGCTTTACCCAGGCTGCTTGAACATGACAGTGGTCAAGAGGAAAAAAAACCAAAACAAAACAAAAAACCCCACACTTTTGTATATCAGGAAACTAACATAATCCCTGTGGTCCTTTCTGCAGGTGAAGCCCATTCTTCAGCCCTTCTTTAAGACCCATGTAGCAAGTATGGACCTAAATTTTCCCCCCAACAAGACATCAATAAATCTCCATCAACCCTAATAGGATTTACTTCTCTACTGCAGCAAAGGAATCAAACCCCTGGTGTTCAGGAACAAACCGTATTTCCAGCTCTCATCATCAGGACTCAAGACAGATTGAGAATAGTAACACAAATGGCTACAGTAGTGAAAAAGTGATCTGCTCCTAAACCTAAAGCACACACACATATCTGCATCAGCACACACACACACACGGGTTCCGTGTGATCGGAAAAACAGGCTACACGATCGCTATGCTAAGATCTCCCAGCTCTGCGGTAATATTTTTTCCTGTTTCTTTTGATTTTCTGTTTTCCAGATGAGGAGTGGAGGGATGGGAGTTGAAAAGAAGTCATTTAACAAACCGCACTAAAAATTAATGGAGAAGGAAAGATCGTTTCTGTAATATCCTCTCCTAACTAAATTAACGTTAACTTCATTTTTTAAAGTCCCCACTGTTCCTGATTTACTGTTTTTCTTTCTACCTGATTTATTTTCCAGACGGAGGGCTGTAAAAGGCAGACAATTTTTCAGCATGGTGTCTTATTTCCTGCTGGGTTATTTTGTCTGCCCAAGGAGTTGTTAGAACGGAGGACAGAAAAAATGAATTGATGTTGTTGTACCTGAAGATGACACATGCAGCCAGGACCATCTGGAGCATGAAGAATGACTTCTGCATGTTACGGCATGATGCTGCAAGGGGGCTGAGAATGTTCTTCACAGCACAAGGGGAAGCTCCCATTTTCTGTGACATGATTTCTGGGTGTGTGTCATAATAAGGCTTCAGCCTGTTGCTGAGCTCCTAACATCTTCCTTGAATTGGTGAGACTACTACTCTCCGGTGCAGAAACTGGAAGAACTGAGGGAGAGATGCATGCAACATTTGCTAAGATATTCAAATTCCTTGATACAGGCACGACAGAAACAATTTAAATGTTGTAATGAAGAAGATAAATATGTAAAGGACAAGACCGTCACAAGCAGCTATGACCACCCAGTCAGATTTCCTCTGTGTGAACGCATCTTGTTTGAGTTGGATTAGATTTTAAGATGACAACCATTCTTGAGAAACATTTTATGTAATAGGTTTGAATGAGAACCTTGGAAGTTGAAGAGCAATGCATTCTTTCTTATAATTTTGAAGCTAACATTTGCAGTATGTTACCTTGCACATTAAAAGTAGGAAAAAAAACCCAAACCCTCAAAGATTAAGTTTGGATTTCTTTCAGTCAAGCAGTTCACTTAAGAAGTGTTATAGGTAGGATTGCATTTGGAAAAAACAAGAATTCTGAATTGGTTAGCTGTACAGGAAGATATCTTTTATATTATGTGCATCTAGATGCTGTAACTAAGATGGCTCAGCTTCTATTTCCTTCAGCCCCATGTTGATATTAATAATTAAAATGAACAAACCATTTCAGCAAGCGGGCTGCAAGTGAGGAACCATATTCTAACATCTAAGTGATCCATTTCTGACAGTGATTTTTTAAGGTATTTGACAGTTTTAGGTACCTTGGCCAAAGGTGTTAAAAATGAGCAGATTTCAGAATTCATATCTGTTTTCAGCGTCCTACAACCTTTAAAGAGTGTGAATCCCAGAGCCACAAATGTCCTATGACCTGCAGAATAAAGGACACTCTGATGAAAGAATGATATTTTGAAATTTTTACATATCTTCACCTACACGCCAAAAGCTGTCTGATTACTCAGGAAAGGCATCTACCCAACAAAACTTCCCTCAAAGTCTTTTCTATATCTGATCTTTTTCTAGAGCAATAAGATCACAGATCATATCGATGACCTTCAGCATTAACGTCGGACATGCCCGTGATTCAGTGCTCTGTGGTTTTCATGTCCTCGCTAGTTAACGACAGACAGACCTGTCCCACGAACACACTCCTTCACTTGAAATTTGACTGACACAATCAGCTCATCTGGTTGGCTCTCGCTGAGCAATGACTTTGTATCTGGAATCCATTTGGAGAGACGTGCATTGACATAGATCCCGAGGCTTGCTGTAGTCACACGAACGTTTTTCAAAAGTTTTTACTGAAGATTTCTCGGGAGACATTATGGTTTACCACCGCAATTGCCTGCAGTAGAGTATAAAATATTTCCGTTTTGTCCCTCTGTCCTCCCCTCTTTTCTTTTTCAGTTGTAAACCACCAAGCGCTCACCAAGCAACATTTTACAACCTGCCTGGCAGGGCACCTTACACACACACACACACACACACACTTTCCAGCATTAGTTATTTATGACGACTCCGACAACACCATCCATAATACTCACAGTTTTAAAGAAACAGCGGTGATTTAAAATAATCCCAGTGAAAGATATAGCAAGTAGTTCCATAAAGTAGAAGTTACAACTGTGTTCCTTTTACAGTGACATTGCCGAAAAACTCACTGACCTCCCAAAAGAAAAAACACCGAGACCAAAACCCTGTAAATTTTACAAGCACCCAAGCAGCCTTTTTCTTTCCCCTACTCTATCCTGTACTGGATCTTAATCACAACCTCTCAGAGACTGGCTCCTGCCTTGATCCACCTTCTGTTTTGCCTTACAAATGGCTTCACACGAGTGACGTATATTCACAAACACGACATACGCACACTCAGCATCACAAGGGATCCCAGTGGAAATAGTTCTGCAGGATCAAGGACACTTTCGAGTTCCTTGAGAAAGAATTTCAAGGGTTTTTGTGTGAAATCTTCTGAGCAAGGGACCCTGGAGGCTCTAGTTTCCTTTTCCCCTTCAGAAAACGGCCAATGACACATTGATTTCATTACAGATGTGAAAGGTATAGACAGAACAATTCAATCAGACTTGCAAATTGCTTTGTTGTAATAATTTAGGATACCATTTCTTTCTCAGACATGCTGAGAAGGGATCTCAGACCTACTTGTGTCCTTGTAAAGACTCCAGTGGATTTCAGTGGGATTTACATGTTTTTCTTAAAATAAACAGACAAGAAACAACAATAAGGCAGAAGCGGTAGATGCAAAGTTGGCGGAACTGAGTGGAGCTCTAATGAATTCAACACATCAGCTCTGCCAGAGCTTCTTTAGTTGCATTCATAAACAGCTTTTGAACTTGTCAGAAGTTTTTAAATTACTTCTCGGTCTTAAAACCCCCTGAATTGTGTTTACTTCTGCAAGCCCTTTGACACCGACTCCCTCTCGATTCCTGCAAGTCCTCCTTTGCTCTCTGCTGTAGGATCTCCTTATATTTTTATGGGTGGTGGTTTCCTTCCACCTGTTGGCTCTGGGCAGTTGCCAAATTCTGCAAGAAATAAACACGGCCATTGTTCTATACTGGACCTATTTGTTGGCCCAAATATTTGTCAGTTTTCTGATATTTTTGCTAGCGATTAGATACTTCCATTCAATGCATCAAACTGATCTTTAAGGGTGTTTGGGGTGTGCGTGTTTTGGGGTTTTTTTGTTGTTGTTGTTCATTTTGTGGGCATTTGGTTTGGGGATTTTTGTCTGTTTTTTGGGGGAGGGTGTTTTTTGTGCGTTTTTTGGTTGGTTGGTTGTTGGTTTTTTTTAAATCCCAAATACTTAAAACTAATATTGTACTTGGATATAACTGTGTAATTATAGCCAGGAGTGAAGCCTGTGAAAAATAATAAGAGGCCTTTTTCCCCAGAGAATATACAACTTAAAAAAAAAAAAAAAAAAAAGAGTGGAGACAGGTAGGAGAAACAGAAGACGTGATGAAGCAGTAAGAGAATAAAGTTTAGGTGTAGGGTATTTTTTATAAGCCCCAAAGTCTTCCATTATGGTTTGACAAATGGATTTTCCTCATCAGTATGAGATTTAATACCAAGAGTTTCACCCACCAAAGGATTAAAACATACTGCAGTAGCCTACGAAAAATACCCCAAATTAATAAATAGCAGCTGTGATATGTTTAAGTTGAGCACGAGAAAAGCATGCAGGTCTACAAACGCATTTCAGCTGCAAAATCATCCTCAAAGCGTGGTAACCACCACTATGAACTCACGCCTGCGGTGAATTCCACTGGCTTGTTGGAAATTCATTTGGTAAAAAGGGCAAGAAGTAGTCAATTTACAAATTTCTTGCATAGAGAGGACTGTGAAATTAATTAAAATACCATGAATCAAAATAATGTATCCTGACATTTATTGTGGCACTGAGTAGAATCGTGTGCACACCAGTCTGTGGAATTACAAAGCAACTGCATTGTTTTCAAAATGTTTCCTACTGATTTACACAGGACTTAACTGAAAGCAGAGTTTGAACTAAAACTGTGAAGAATTCAGAGTTTACGAGATCGGGCAGCAGTCATTTTGAGGTATCTTGAGGATAACGCTTTCCTAGTTTTTCCAAATTCACATGCTACAGAAAATAAATATATGTATATTTTTCCTCTCCAAACATTACCTAGAATTGTCTTAGGAAATTTTTCTTTCACACCATCACGTGGCAAATGGAGGCAGCTGATTCCCTACAAGGAAAGTAATCTCCTGGCAGATTCTGATTTCAGTCCAACACGGGGGATTGAAGAGGTGGGGTGTGGAGCATCACCCATCCATCCTCTTCCAGGAAACTTCATACAGAACAACAGCAGCCACACAAAAATCTTCCACTGAGCATCAAAAGCACATTTTACCTTAGAGTTATTGTAGGAATGACTTTATTAGGACAGCTTCCCACATTGCATCATTGTGCAAGATCCTAATTATTGCTTTCCAACAACTAAATTAATTTCAGCTTCTGTATCTTAAATGTTTAAATCCAAATAACTTCGGATAAAGCCTTGACAAGTATTTGGCAGCCTTCTTTGCACAGAACCATTCCTAGTGAAACGGTTGCTATACCGGTAAAACCTAGGTTAGGCACTTGGGATGCTGGACAGCAAAAATGTTATTGGGTTGCTGACATGCCAGACACCAATAGAATTATACTAAGTGTCAAGAACTTTAAAAAATAAAGGGGAATTTGCTTAATAGTGATTGATCCTGCTTCATTCTGTGGGAAGTTGTTGATCTTGCTGTGTGACATATCTCTACCTTGTATTATTCCACACAACAGAGGAACCAGTATCAAAACTTGATATGGTTTTGGGTTTAGTGGTTTTTTATTTAATTATAATTTTGGAGACCGTGTGAACGAAACATGGCCACGCTTGTCTCCCGATATATCAGCGAGCTAATCTAATGCTGATACAGAGCCAGATACCAGGCTGGCATGTGTCTGTACAGCTCCACTCACCTTTGCCCCTTTCATGTTATCAGAAGCTCCGGACTCTATCTACCCCTTATCTCAGCAAGCTGGGAATTTCCCTGATATATTAGGAACATAATCTTCTAGCCACCATTATCACAAGTACTGACAGACAGTCTCAATGTCATTTACTACCTCATAGGTACTAAATTTACTACCTCACAGGTGTGTAATTTTGGTGATTACTGTTGTATTTAGTATGTTCTGCTGTCAGAGTTCAGCTGCAGATTCCCAGGCACCTGTGGGTTGCATAAAAAAAATGGAAGACAAACCCAGCTGACCCTTTCAATTATGAGTTCACTGTTAATACCTCTATGTAAAATGCGTGGCAAGGAGGTCATATTTTAATATTTTATGTTGTTCTAAAAAGTTATTTATTTATTCATTCATTAAACTGCATAAGAGGAACTTAGTAACCCACTGATCAACTTTCAATAAAATAAAATACCTGTGGAATTTTGACATTCTAGGTCAGGAACTGAACAACCGATCATATGTGTCTCCTACATTTTGCACGAGTTTAAAAAATGAAATTAATATGCCACACCTTGATGAACACAGCATCAGGGAATTACAAAACCAGGCGTGTCTGTATCTTTGTGTGTCTACGTTACTGAGGGCTGACCTTGATTCCAGTCTTTTGTGGGAGAAGACGTTCTCTGTCTACCTGCGTCCCCCCTGGCAGCTGAGCAGCCTAACATAAGTGCAACCCTCTCTCCTTACCCGTGGTCTTTTTTGCTGCTTTTTCACTTACATGGGAGTCAGATAAGAAATTAAGAAAAGCATCACTTATAAAATATCATACCTTGAAGGTAATCTTACTGAAAATAAAGAGAGAGATCGAATGTACCAAGCAACTACGGGAATAAGTTCTGAATTTCCCCAACAGAAGAAATGGGAACGATGCACCATTATTTTAAGGCGGTGATTTTACTTCTCCATCTCACAATCTTCGTGTCACCTTCCGTATGGCCTGTTCACCTAGTGTGCACGTACACACACAGAGACACTTCCTAGATATTCCCTACACACTTTGTTCCTGTACTGGGAGACTACTGTCGTGGCCCATAAATGTTAAAGATGACAGATAGATGTATTTCTCCCCAAGGTTTAACTGTACGTAAGATTCCATACAAGTCTTTGGGTGAAACAAAAGAAAAAATCAAACAGTGTTCAGGAGAAATGTGAGGAGGTGAGGAATACAATGGTAAAAGTTGCAAAAGGTTAAGTATTTGGAATAATTTTTCCAATGGCCACATATCTAAATGCCACTAACGTTCTGTAGATTAAGCACAAATGAGGAGCAAAACATACAAATAAACTCGCTCGTTACAGCAAGGCTGTTAAAACGCACTTCTCATTTCCACGCAGCTGGTAATTATGTGCCTTGATCCAGAACACAAAGTAATTAAAATTAATTCACGCCACCAAATCATTGCTAACCTAGGATATTCACCTTCAGAATCAAACCATGCTCTTACACCAAAAATAAGGCTCTACACATGAACCAGGGCTTGTCTTTTGAAGATGTGGTTCAGCGACACAATGTCTTTTCATACTCTGTGTCACTCTGAGCTGTACCCAAAGTCCAGAAGCAATCGTCACCGGAACAGAAACAGCAAAATGGTGTTGATATATACATTTTACACCAACCATAAAAGTCTTTACTCAGTAAATCCTATACAGTCCTTATGGTCTTTCTTCTAAATCAGCCAACTCTTAAGAAGGTTATTATGTAAATATAAAGCAAAGTTCAAGAGTAGCAGTCTTATTACTACTCAACTGTAAGCGAGATGCTGAATCACACTAAATCTCCATCAGATCAACAGAAGAGCAGAGCAAACCCTGTTTTACAAGTTTCACACATAGTCCCAAATGGAAAAACCTGACTCATTCCCTTGTTTTAAACAAGGATTAGTCCCAGCCTCCAATACAGCTACGTTGCAATTATTCTTATCTTGTTTTCCCTCCAGAGACGTCAGTTATCAGCTGTTGCTGTGTCACGGAGCTGTGCCTAGTCACCAAGCCTTCTGGAGAAAAATTATAAGGAACTATGCACATTGCAAAATGAATTCACAAATGTTTAACGTACACCGCGGTCGTCGAGAGGAACAGCACTTCTGTGAGCGCTCGTTTGTTTTAGAATAATTAAATTAGCAGATTAGATAACGTTTTGAGAACAAAGTGTCCTACAGCTTGTCCTATAGTTGTAAATCAAAGATTTACAGCCTGTAAAGAGTATTTCAGTTGTAACTCCAAATCCCTTCTGAAATCTACTGATGGAGCTAAGAAAAGGAGGAGGGATATTTTTGCATAGCGAGTGGGATCTGGACCCATCTGAAGGTGTTTCCCCATGCAGCAACACTGGATGCAGTAACCTCTGGCTACCTGTTAAAAGTCTGATCAGTCATGCCTTTCCTACATCTCAAGTTAAGCATCTGGTCTTTTTCATTTTCCTTTCCTGTGGAAAAGGAAGATAAAAGACTGGATTACTAATCCAGAGCCACACAGCCGGTCGGCAGGAGTGAGGCACTGGATCGGAAGTCCTGTTTCCAAGTCTTCACCCGCAGACAAATCCTACTCAAAAAATAAAACCAAAAAAAGACAGCTGCCTCTCTTTTGTTTTTCCCTTCCCTTCTCCAAACAGAAATAGCGAATTACTGTCCCACAGCTGTTACAGGGCAAAAGAACGCTGAAAATAAAACAACAAAAAAGTTAATTAAAAAAAAAAAAACCAACAAAACAAACAACAGAGCAAGAAAATCGCCAAAACAAAACAACCAGACTTTGAAACCAGTAGGGAAAAACTCAAACAACGGTAGTAAACAAATTATCCAAAAATTCTGTGCGCTGCTACTCTATACTGGGTGCAGTATGTACAAGAGGGAGAAGCAGAGAGATGAGCTGCAAAAACCAGAAGGCTAAAAAAAAAAATAATTCCTGCCATCCCCACGTCCAAATTCTTCGGCAGTGAAGTTACCAGACTCTCAACAGCAAGCGACTTACCCTGTCACAGATTCAAGAGGAACGTAAAATAGAAGCAAAGTAATTGATCTATTCTCAAGCCTGCAGTAGACAGGCAAGATTTATTTCGCTTTCTTTTCAGTCCATCAAGGCACCATAGGGCAAGGACGCAACAGAGACGTCCGGCTTTCCTTTGCGTAAAATATGATAAAGGAGAAGTTTGTTTTCTTAAAGGATGTGTTTAAAATGCTTCATGTGTCATGTGAGGGAAAAAAACCCCTCATCTCTCCTGAATATATTCTGTACTTAAAACTGCAGCTTTTCTACCATAGACCCTCATACATAACAAACATCTAGATGCAGAATTTATTGCTGAACCTAAGTTTATTTCCAACAATCTTAATTTCAATGTCTAATTTACTACCATTCGTAGACCACATTCTATTATCATAATATTTTTCTTTCCCCTGCTTAACTTCAGGGGGTTAGCTTTCCAAAACTGTTCAACATGTGTACTCAGAGTCAAGTTTTCAAACAAGTAAATGACTCGGACTGAATAAAAATAACATTCAACTCCTTGCAGCTTACACTGAGAACCACCCCAAAGTATTCTGATATACAAGAAAAAAAAAAAAAAATCCAACAAAAAAATGATCCAAAACCAACATGATGAATGGAAGAACAAACACACGCCAAATCTCCGTGGCCCCTCTAATTCACAGACTTACATACGTACTTTTTATATAGAGAAGTTTGCACACACAAAGCCACAAAATGGAAGGAGGGGAACCAGGTAGCCATGAGGCGATCACACACAGTTTTACATAAGATCGAGACATCATCGCTCACAATATGATATTTGGGACATTTGCCAGCGTACAACCACCTTACTGCCAATAAAAGATGCGGAAAAACTTCTGTGATTAAAGCTGTCACCTAGGCACTGACACAATTTACCCCCTTTTCCCATCACCTGTGAGAGAACTGCTTCAGCAGGCAGCAAGCAGGGAAGCTACCAGCGGAAAGAAGACGTAATTTTTGCTCTAACTGGCTTGAATTTAAATTAGGATTTCTCACGTGGTGTACTGGTCTCAGCCCAAACCCTCCCTGGATCTGGAAATCCCAAACCAAACCGCTGCTGACACCACTGTTGGGTGAGTGCCGAGGGGCTGCGGGCACGGCCCCGGTCCCCTTCAAACACTTCTCCTGGGCATCGGGAAGGTGCTCACTCTTGAGCAGTGTTTTTATACTTTTAAAGGAAATAAAAGGGGCTGTTGATGCATGTCTCCAGTGGAGGCTTCATCTCCTTCACTCGGGTTCGTGATAACTGGGGTGACCCCGAGATATTTCTTTAGCTTATTCCGCCAAGATCATGAGGTACCGCTGCATGCTGGAAACTGGGTGATACCTGTCCAGAGACTCTCCAAAATGCAATCTGCTTCCCCTGCCTGCACCCTCTGCCCCCAGATAAGCAAGGCACAATTTTTCCTTGAGTTATCCCCGAGTTACATCTCTGGTTTCCCAAAGCAAGGAGAACAAAAGCGTCCCTGCTATACTGGAGGCAACAGCACATAAAAAGCTGAGCAATTTATCGGAAAGAATGAACAGATGTAGGAGTAATTGTTAGCATAAGCAAATTCCAGAGACTTTTTTACAGCTATTCATGCTGTTATGTCCCTTTTCCTGATTTCAAAGCAATTACTGTGGCAGCACATCACACATCCAGCTTCACACGAGGTGCAGAGCACACGCTCAGCTCCTACAAAAGCCAGCTAATATGGCACCACAGGTCAGCTCCCTCACTATCTACTGTCTAGGGGCAAAGCCTGTTTCCCATGAAGACAAATACATTTTCTCAAATTCCAAATGCTCTGTATGACTTTACATCATATTATTTTTTGGTACCCTCCAGAAGTTCCCCCCCCTCTGGTTTTTGGCCCCTTTGGGAAAAGATAAATAGAAAAGTTTTCTACAGCCTTAAAGGCAGCCCAAGTAAAGACCCATATACCTGAATTTAAATTAATCACAAGGTTTTAGCAAAGCGGTAAGAGCTTTAGCCCTTCAGATGCAAGCTAGGAGACCTTCGTCCATCAAGGCAAAGGCCTACAGAAAATCCACAACCCGGATCCTTTTCTCCTCACCTCATGCCCCGTCACACTTGTGTTAGAGGCAGGACTAGAGCAGGCCAGCTCTTCCACCCACTTCTTTTAAGAGAAGTGTATTGTATAGTTGCAGGAAAATTTTGATCTGTTTATTTAAAATTTTTGTTAGATTAACTATGACTAGCACTTTTTGATTATCTTAATTTATTTTAAGCTAGAAAAAAATAAGAACAGATAATAATTGGGGGAGTGCAATGATAACAAACAATATCTGAGTAGCTGAACAGTTCAAATGAAGCTATTCTTTTTGCAGAAAAATGCATGAAGCCTTTTAGCAGTGTGGTAATATCGCGATGTAATCTGTATCAAGGTAAATATGTGAGTACATAATGAGAGTGAAATTATACAGGCAAAGCAGGATGGAGAGAGCTCTTTGAAATATATTAAGAAAGACAAGTTAAAGTGATATAATAAATAAAAAATAATTATTAAAAAATATTGATTTCCGAGTCCTACTAAAAAAGGCCTTCCTTTGATTTTGGTTTTCTATGATGTGGGAGAAGGTACTCTGGATAAGACAAGTTCATTGGAGTGCATAAAACCTTTAATCCGGGGACAGACGCCAGGTCAATTCAGTGTTCAACAGATTTATTCCTCAGGGAGCGCCTGAACTGACCCTTCCCCTGTAGGAGGGTAACGTGGGTAAGCAAAGGGTTGTGATCCTCAGCGTTACTGTGAGTCAGGATGCTCGTTAAAGTGATCCACGGACAGCACAGGCCGCCTGTACGGACCATTAAAGGCACTACTGTTAAATAGACATCACCTTTCTATTGCTGAACTTGCTCCGAGACAGTTTCCAAACCCTTGCAGTGTTGAGACAGTATTTCTGCTACTTATGGACAACTGAAGACTGACGCAGATGACCTTGGTTTCTGGAGTTTTAATGGCACAGAAATAGTGAAGCACACACGACTTCTTCATCCTTTTAAAGTGCACTCTGTGCTTCTTTGTCCTGAAATCATCTCCAGGGAGACCTCAATTCCCTCTTTCCTTCCCAGTTGCTACACACATCCCGAAGCATTTTTTGATCAGCATATAAGGTGCCCTAGTTTTGTTGTACCTTATCTTCATTTCAAAACAAACTAGACTGTGATGCTGCTATTTAGTTCAGCCCTTGACTGCTGTCTTTTGATGAGATATTCTGGGAGCAAGACTACTTGTCCTTCTGTCAGTCCATACATCCCTTTGTTAACTGGTAGTAAAACTTGTTCATCTAATCAACCCAGCTTAACAGCCTTAGTTTGCAAAGCTAGTTCTATCTATAAGCCAAATAGAAATAAGCTGTGTTTTCTCATATTATCAATACTCTGATTTTCCCTGCAAGAATCTGAACTGATCGATGCAGGATGAATTCCCCCAGCACAGCCTTGCCCTTCCTTCCCTTGGTCCAGCCTCTTTCCTTCTCTCTGCTGTGCTCACCCTCTCGTGTGCTCCCTCTCTCTCACACAGATGCTTCCATTGGCAAAACCAGGGCTGGGGGGGGAGAAGGAAATCTGATTCTGGAAGCTTCCTCTGAAACCCGGGAACTTGCAGCAGCGGCCAGACGTGAGAACAGAGCAAATACGAGACACGTCACAGGTAAAAGCATCCTGCTGCGATAACTGGGGATTGCTCCAAAACAGGATGGGACGTTCCCCAGTCCCACTTTTAAGGAGCATTTACCACAGTGTCTCAGTGGAAAATAGAGATGATCCGAAGGACAGTCTTATCTCCTTGGTGTCCGCACCAGCAGTACAGCAGCCTTTCTGACTTGTTCTGTTTCACAACCAGGTCAGCATCAGCCATCTCAGCACCTACACCCAGCTCCTATCAGTTATGGTGCTATTGCACGGACTACATCTCTTACGGTCTTCACTGTAATAGCCGATCATTTATTTTGACTGATGTTTGGATAAAAGCATCTTTCTACATTTTATCTGTGCCATTGCTGGAAAATGAATCATTACCCTGGGTAGATGAGTAGGAAACTACTTTCCAATATGCTACTTTTGTCTCTGAGAAAAAAAAAAAAAAGGAGCTGAAAAAGTGAAGCCAGGCTGCTTCCCCACACGGTGGGTGTCCAGCGCGGCCCCGTGGAGGAGCCCATGGGAGAGGCAGCTGGGGAGCTCTGAGGATGGCTCAGCTCCTTGGGAAACTGCAGCTGCACAGAAGAGCGGGACCCTCCTCCACTGCACTGCAGGCTGGGAGGGGTAAATGATAACTGACATGATTTTAAACCTTTTTTTTTTTTTTTTTTCTTTCCAGAATATGATTATTTGAAATCCAGTGTTTCAGATAAGCATTTTCTTCTTACGCAGCAAGTGACTCTGCAAACTTTGGATCCCAAGATGCAAAACAAAGTAGAGGGATATGGACGGATGGGATGAGACTTGGCCACTGGCCACAGTCCCCGCTGGGTGCCCTGGATCGCCCTTCCCACCGGGAGGACTCCGTGTCCCTGGGGATAAATTTATTTTGAAACTATAAGCAATATCTCTGGTTCCTCACACTACTGGGTTATAATGATCTTTGTATGGATAAATAGGCACGTCTTTCTGAGGAAAGAGTAATCATTAAAGAGGAGCCTCTTAAGAAAAGACAAAGTCCACTGTCAAGGAAAGATAATAACCTGTAAGTTTAACAGGGACTTCTGAACGATACACCTTTGATTTTCTGTGTATTTCTTGCTCCAGAAATTTATCTTTCCTCAAAAGACAAGTCACTATTTCTGTTTTTCAGCCACCTAATTAACTGTGTGACTTAAATCCTCTCGTGCCTATTTCTACAGTATTGAAAAATATCAAGAAGGAAGCTGAAAAATAATTCAGGGTCTGTGTACAGTAAAAACATATGTTTACTACATAGAAATACTAACAGTTTATTCCCAGGCTTGATTCGGATATGTCCATTATCAGGAGGCAAAGATATTTTTCAAATACTTCAGTGCTGCACAGATATTTACCTGACAGTTGTGGTTTAAAAGCTTTTTTAGTGGAAAAAACATATACTAAATAAAGTATATGTTTCTGCTCTAGGTGTTCAAAAAGATGCGCTTAGATAAAAATAAGTTTTTGTTTTGTTTTTTTTTATAATACTATTGAGAGATGCTGTCACTCTTTATGGATACTATACAAAATATGTACCCACAAGAAGATCTTAATTTTGAGATCGGGTCTATTTTGTATGTATAGATCTAAGCATTTGGAGCAGCACCAACAAAATGATACCCAATTCTAGGTGTGATTTTAATATTATTTTCCAGAATGACTCTTATGTCCACAGTAATAGATAAATCTCAGACTCAGATATTAAACTCCAGCACTGAAGTGAGCGCAGGACCTACAAAATTTTTAAGCCTGAAGATTTAGGTAATCAAAACTAATTTTTACATCGTCAGTACTAACAAACAATCTGTGATCAAGGGTCAGGCCCTGGGTGTCTCACTCATGACAGAAATAGTCAACAGGCTAACTCAGCTGAAACCAGGGAAAATATTCACGGTCTGGTCATCAAACGTCAGACTACATGATGTTAGTCTGGCCTCTGAAAGGGATGAATTCTGTCATCTGAACCTGGGATTTGCTCCAGAGGGAAAGCTCTCATGTCAAGAAAAAAAGGTACAGTTAGAAGCAAAAGCAATTACTTCCTTAACAGTATGATATGCAAATATAACTAGCAATATATGGTTGTGAAAAGCACAAATTTTGGAGCTGCTCTACAAGTTAAGAATCATACCAAAGACTCCTAACACCACCAAGAAATACACTGAAAAAAAACGGGTTTAGCAGATTGTGCACGTGCGCCAGCTTGTGTACATACTGAAAGACGCTGTCTGGACTTGATCATCAAGTACACCGCACGTACTCAGGATAAAAAGACAGAAATTATGTAAAATGCATTTGTCCAATTTAATATTTTATATGCGCATTTGAAAAAGAGAACGTTGAAAAGCTTTCTGTGTGTTCTCTTCAGATACTTGGTTGCTTTTGTGAGCTTGAATTTCAGTTCCTCAGTTATTAACACTCTCTGTCTCTGGGATATCAGCAAAGCATCTTCCCCAGCCTCCCCCCCCTCCACTATTACTTTACACAAAAAATTTCCAGTTTTTCTGTTATCAATAACAAACAGACACAAGTTGACTGGCACTATATGGGAATGAACTGTTAAATATTCATCAATTCTCTATTGAATTATCTGCTGGACGGGGCAGAAGGGGGGGTTTGCTTTCAGCGGTGCGTGCCCGCAGGCTTGGGAGAGGTCCGTGTCCTCAGGAAGGAGCCCTTTAGCACTCACTGCCCGTCACTGAGCCGTAATTTTCCTGCTCAGAAAGAAGTTGGTGTATCTCAAGACTAAGACACTTTAATGCTACGTGCAGGATTATCGTACATCAAGAGGAATTTATCTGCAGGACCCTGCATTTGTCCAACATAAGGGAGAAACAGATAAGCAGAAATTCCGGATACAGTTCTCTGCCCTCCCTTTATAGATGTAAGAAATAAAGCTGTAGTCTTTCTTGTGAGTAAATTCGCTATGACAAGGGCAAAATCACTTCAGCACACCAGTATTTTGGGGGGTAATTCACATTGTGGCGTTTGTGCTCAGTCCTAGATATCATTATGGCTCCCCCTAATAATAGCAACAAGTAAGTGGAAGAGGCTGCTCGAGGAGGGGACCACCCTGCCCCACTTTATGCCAAGAGGCCACTTCCTCTACCAGATTCTGATCCCGTTAATTCAGGTCCCACAGAGGCCACATCTGACCATATAGATCTGCATCCTCATTTTGCCATTTATTATATCATGTGTTATCTCACTGCTAACGTACACACCAATTTTTCCGAGGGTCCCTCCAATCCTTTCACTTCTCAAGCAGCCTGTGAGACCAATTCCACCACTCTTCACCCTCTTCTTTCATCACATCTAAAGATGTTGCCCAAGGTCATAACTGACTCCTGGTTGGGTATCTACCAAAAACCCGGCTGTCGTCTGCCAAATATTAACACTACATTTGATAGACGCTTCCTAACAGAATATTATGACTGCCATTTGGGATATCCAGGATTTCAGGCTGATATATCTTTTTTTTTTTTTTTTTTTTTTTTTTTTTTTTTTT
>NW_020799103.1:5541313-5596832 GCF_003259725.1 Athene cunicularia
TTTTTTTTTTTTTTTTTTTTTTTTGAGAGCAGACACACCTTACGACATTTGTTCTGTACAAAAGAGAAATATTAACCAGTGATGGGGGTACACTTAGATAAAAAAAAAATACTGTGAGGGGGTTGGATGAGAATTTACAAAACATTACCTATACTGTCTCACTTTGATCCACAGTAACGTCAGACTGTTTTTTGCTCTCTCTCGTGTGTGTTACAGCACACAAACCAGCACTATGGCAACCGCCGTGGCTTTATGTGATAACCCGGCTTTCACAGAGGGCTGGATCATACCTCACCAACGTGCACGTCACACTTTTTAAGCTAAAAAGTATTTCAGCTATAAATGAAGCGGTGCCTTTGAAATATTTTTTGCTTTCTTTTTTCATCTTGGATTTTCTTTGACTCTGTGCTAAGCAATGAAGGTCGCTATACACGTACTCCTCTTTCTCCTAAGCAGATGGATGGGAACAGGCAAGGTCTCTGGTCTGGACACCCACTAATTTTAAAAGTACAATTGACACGGTAAAAACATCTCCATTTACTGATGACTTAAGAAGTAGGGATCCATCCACAGCCAAGACCAAAACAAAAGGACTTTTTCTATCAAAGGCTACTCCACCTTACTGCATCTCTTGATTGTCTCCAAAATGTAGCCTCTACCCTTCCTTCAGGGCTGCGACTGCACACACTATCTCTTTGTACAGATTAATCCTTTTGGATCACAAGTCATTGCCTGCTTCTTTGGAAAATATATTGTCATGGCATAGATAGAGATAAAATGAGTACTCATTTAAAAAAAAAACAAACCAAAAACAACAACCAAGGAAAATCTAATTAATTGAATTCAGCAAATTATGCCAAAGACCTAATTAAGACAAGCACTGCTGTTGTCTAATCCGCTTCTCTTTGGCCCTCTTGTCCTGCAGGTCTGCCCAAGTTGTACATGGATAAATAAAATAAACCACCTCTCACACAAACCCTATACTATAAGTAAAATTGCTGTTAGTAGCCATCAGTGAAAAAATAGTTTCTAACTGAGTCATTCTCAAATAATGTACAAACTGCGCTTCTGCTCACCGGGAGATCCCCTGGGTTCCCCAACAATCCACCGGGGTACGGCGGGTGGAGGGAAAGGACCATAGTTTCTGTTAACATTTAAAGGCTCCAAATCTTTAAGGCAGACTTAACTTCCAGAGGGTCTACCAAGGAGCACACCTAGAAAGTCAAAGGACAATTCTGAACCCTACCACTGATGTTCAAGTTTAGTTTTTAACCATACGAGGGAATTTCTCTGAAAACAAGCTTGCCACTGGGGTCATAGGTCCACACACTGAGCTTTCCTTCATTTTTCTCTCCTTTATTTATTCCTTTATTGCTCTCATTTTATCATTTAAAAAATGCTGAGAGGTTAGAAAAGAGTCAGATCAAGTCAATGTGTCAGGCTAATGTTTAACCTTAAATTAAAACCTCACAGACAAAACGGGAGCGTACTACAAATTTCACAGCTAAGTCCCCTGCTCCAGCCTGCCTGAGAGAAGCATCAGCAGCACTAGGGTCTAAGTGGATTCAGCACCTTCCTAACTCATACTTCACTATATATTTTTTTTTCCCACCTTAGAAGTGAACTGGGGGGAAAAAAAAAAAAAAAGTCTCCTAGCAGAATAGTCTTTCTGTTTTTATTTGTCAGTGATGAGCTGCAGATAAACTTCAACTTTGCCGCCAACTGAGTTAATCTGTTCAGAGCAATAGCTACAGAAACCACAATCCTCCATCAGAGAATCGCCCAACTGGTGCCATGTCAAACTTTGTAGCTCCAGAAGTCAAAAAATTTGTGGCTTGGGACTATGTTGTTTTTGCCGCACTATTTTTAGTATGTGCTAGCATTGGAGTCTTTTTTGCAGTTAAAGAGAGGAAAAAGAAAACTTCAAAGGAATTCTTGGTGGGCGGTAAGCAGATGACATGTGGACCAATAGCTTTCTCTCTCACATCAAGTTTCATGTCAGCAGTAACCGTCTTGGGGACACCCTCCGAAGTGTATCGCTATGGGGCATCCTTTGTGCTGTTCTTCCTTTCATATGCACTTGTCATCATTTTTACTGCTGAACTTTTTTTGCCTGTATTTTACAGATCTGGTATTACAAGCACTTATGAGGTAAGTAAAAATTATTTTAAAATGGCACTACTCTAATATAAAATTCGGTATCTTGAATATAGATATTGGTAGAGAAAAATCTCTGACAGAAGGCTTTCTACAGTGTTTTACACAAGTGGATCGATACAGCAGTTATTCTCACAAGCTGGTTGCATTATTCAATCTCATTATTTATATTGCAAAATCTGAAAGCACAAATTAAGTCAGAGCTCCTGTTATGCATATATAGCAAAGATAGGGTAAGGGCATATATACCAGCACCAAATTAAGTTACAGCTGTCAAATATTTAAAGTATATTCAAATGCTTCTGATCTTCTAAGTAACTATTCCACTCTGGTTTAAAGAAGAGGTATTAAAGACAGACTTCATGAACAATATTCAGTAGTATCCAATTCAAACTTGGCCTAGGTCTGGCAATTTGGTCCAACTGACTATAGAAGTGGACTACTTGATATCTAAAAAGCTGAGGTGGGAGGAAGGGATAAAGAGATAGAGGAGGGCAATACTCTTTTTTTTTTTTTTTTTTTTTTTTTAATGAAAAAGTCAGGGTTGGAAAATGAATTCTCTAGGAAATGAAATGAATGACCTCTGAATTTTCTGGAGTTTTTCCCTGTTATTCCTCCTGGGACACATTATTTTTTTTTCACATGACAGTTCAGCAGTTAAAAAAACAACCAAAACTAGCCCTTGTGATGTTATTGCTAGGAACACAGTACCCACAGGGCAGCTGTTGAGCCTTTGTCACTTAAATCAACGGCCACAAATGTGATCACTCCCATTTGTGGGCAGTTTCGTCTAAGCAAGAACGAAGGATTTAGTTCATGAGGAGCTGCCCGGTAGCAGAAAAGTTGCTCATGTTCTTTAAGCCCAAACCCAAGGAGGGGTTTTGGTCAAACAGCTCTGCCTGGGTATTTGGAAATATTTAACTTACAGGCTGGAAAAAGTAAAACAGACTATCTATTCCCATTGCCAGAAGTAACTGTATTTTCTAGCTGGTTTTGATGTAAGATCAGAGAATGAATTATTTCTGTCGTTTGAATGATCGACGGTGTCACTGTAGCCAGAGTTCCTTCAAGCGTGCTGCAAAGGTGACTCTGCTGAGTTCATGAATTAAGTCAAACTGCATAAATCAGCTATTTATTTGTACGGCAGACTGTGGGACTTATTATGCTAGAGACACAAGAATGATTAACACAAAAAAAATTAATAAGAAAGAAGCTGCGTTGGAAGTACTATACCTAGAGGTTTGTAAAAGAGAAGACTTGCAGAGCCTGTGCCTGCTGCGGAGGGCAGGGACCGGGGCCAAAGCCCACCCAGGGCTGTGTGAGAGCCTGCCGCAGCATTACCAACACAGATTCAATTTTTTGGTCAACTCTACAGGGAGACTTCAGGGGGTGACTCGGCCTTAAAATCTGGGCATTTGGGGCTAGAGATCTACCGAGCTCTGGAGTGGCGCAGTAAATCGGAACACCCCTCTGCGTCCACCTGGACGTCCCTAAGAACTGCACTGACCTCTCCATCCTGACGATGCGCAGGTTGGGCGTTAGACTGAGACAGAGCAAGTGAGAAAGGCAGCTTAGTTGAAGCACTGTGAAACTCTGTGTTGATGCTTCTCCATCTGCTCCACCACCACTGTTGTCACCACATGAGTCAAATTATACTATTTCTCCTAGAGGTGACCCCAAGTCGTATCATTGGAATATAGTTTCATCTAAAGTTGAAATTTCTTTTCCTTGTTGCCCTTGGGCTCTTTCAGTTATTCCCAGTACAAAGCAGACACTGATTACTGCAACTCGACATATAACTTCAAGTGCATGCTACTGATGAGAAGATTTCTTAAATGTAATTATGGCTGCATGTAATAACGATCACGCTCTCCTGCACATTACTCACAGCAGTAGTGCCGGCTGCCAGTAATTTAACTTGCATAGCAAGCTGTTACACAGGACAAACAGAAGGTTAATAGCTGTGTCACAGATGCTACATGTGCAATTTACTGAGATTCTTCTTTTTTCCTAGTATTTGGAGTTAAGATTTAACAAGATTGTCCGTCTTGCTGCAACACTGATCTACATCCTGCAGACAGTAAGATGATCTTGATTCTTTGTTTATGTTGGTTTCACTCAACATTTATTTTGACAGATTAGTCTCAAACTACACATTTTTTTATAATGAGATGTTCTAATGGGTATTCCTTTTATTTATTTTTTTTTTTTCCCCACTTGAACTGTGAATGTTAAAAAGACAGAGCGGTTGCTTTCCTAACTTTCTACCTTTCTCCTGTTTAGGATTAAATGTGCCATTTTTGTTGTCTTTGACACTTGGATGTTGTGCTGAACTCTCACAGCCTCTTAAATTCTTGGTCTCATTATGTTCCCCCGAAGCCTCTCTCTTTCCAAATGAGTGGATTCTGTCTGTCTTGAGAAGCTAGATGAGCTGTATTGGGTACACTTAGTTCACCAGTTACCCATTTATGACACTGGGCTGAGGCTATCCCGTGGCAAAGTGGCAGCTGGTGGCAAGGGCTGTTTCCAGCACCAGGACCCAGGGACTAAGCCCAGGAGCCCATGGGCAGAAATCACTGCCTAGTGTGAGCAGAGTCCCCGTTTGTATACTTACTGCTCTGCCCTGCCATAAAACACTGACTAGCCAGTCCACATCCCTCTGTGTGTAGATAAAATAACACTCCTGGCTCTTGGACGGAGACGTTGAGCAGAGACTAGCTTTACTTAACACCCCCCCCCTCCCCCAACCACCCCCAAACATCACTTTACTACTACTACTTACCTTTACCTAGTAACTTTACCAAAATAAACCAGACTTAAGGAGCCACTCAAGTCACTCCTGCAGGCATCAAATAGACTTTTTGCCCTTTGTTTTAAAGCTTCATCAAGTTTCTCAAAAGATTACGTTAGTTACGTATTTGATGGAAAGTCTTCGGAAGTTGGCAGACATTTCGTTCTATGTTAATGCCATTTTATTAACTCTAAAACCTTTTGCAATAGATTTGAATGCTTATTCACTTCCAGGCTTTGTTTCTCCCTCAGTTCTGTCAGAACATTCACATGAAGGGCATTGAGTCAGCTGTTTTGAAAGGGATTGAGGGGAACAAGGGAAATTTATTCTCCAAGAACAGTCCAAGTTCTCTCTGCATCACTGTTAATGTTTTCCTGAGACCTCCTCTTTTCATCTGACTAGGGTATTTTTGTCATCTAGTCAAAGTAAAAGTAATACCAAGATAGATAATGGTCCTTCCAGCAGAAAAGAATTAGACCAAAAATTTTTATTTTGTAAAGGCTGAAACAGAAAGCCAGATACATCAAAGAAACCCCCTGATCTGGTATTTTGCTCCGAGCCCCAATCTAAATAGAAACCTTATCACTGAGCATTCATATACTTTTTGTCTGTTTGTTTTCATGAACTTTTTCTCCTTCAGATCCTGTACACGGGAATAGTGGTTTATGCTCCATCACTGGCACTCAACCAAGGTGAGTTCCCATACTGTACTACAGGGCTACCCCAAACACCCACACCACAAAACAATTAGAATAAACAAAGTGAAGAAAATAAAGAAATCTAAAAAAAAAAAAAAAAATTCCTCGCAAGTTTTGTAAGGAGGTTTTTCCATGCAGCTTGTATCTCTGCATTTCGGACTCCTCGGATCTCTCTCACACCAGTACATTAGCAGGAGCCCCACGCTCGCTGCTCTGCTCTCCTTTGCCCTCAGTAAGCACCCAGAGAGGTTAGCAGTGAGCAATTTCTCAACATCCTGACAAAGTTCACAGTACAAGCTGATCATCCAAGACATATTCTGTACTTTGATTCCCCGCTTCCCTGTCTCCTGCGTTCAGGTTCCAATGGGTGTAACTCCATTCCCCGCAGCCGGAGCTGAACGCTGTGCTGCTTTCTGCACGTTAAACAACCTTTGCAAACCAGGCATACAGCATCCGTCATGATGGCATCAGCGCTTTTACTGTTACAGAGCATAAAGAATCACCACGGCCCAGCTCCTCATTTAACCAGAATCGATTGGGAAGAGAGTGGGAGGCTCTTTTCATTGTTCATCACCTGGGTTGTATCCAGTTTGCCCAACCCCACCTCTCACACGGTGCTGTGCTTTTCTGGAGCTCAACTGAATTTCATGTGACAGTTCGTGTTTTGTTAGGCCCTACTAACTTTGCTAATAAGTGAACCCTGACAAACAGACTTGCCCTCACAAACCATGCCCAGTGGGAGACACTTTAATATAAGCCAAACCACAATTTGTACATCTTGTAGAAAGTAACTTTATGAAGTAAAATGAATTTTTTGCATTTTCATGCAGAACGTTTTAGCATTGAACTGTTCCTAGTTGCAGGGAATGGAATTTAGTTTGGGGCTGGGTTTTTTTCTTAAGATTCTTTGGAAATCTCTGAAGAACTTGATTTCTCAAGAGAAAATTCTGGACTAAGAATTGAAGGAAAGCATTTCTTATAAATCTGTCCCCCATAGGAATGGTGTTTATGCAATTATTCTTCTTATGTACTACTTTTGCACACTTTAAAGTTAGTTAAATCCAATTTGCAGGAAAACAACAATGCAAAACAGTATCCAGTAGTGTTAAGAAACCTGAACAATCCAGAAAAACTCCTAATAGGCACAAAAGATTCAAATTAGTACTCCCATCCTTTTAAGGCTAAAGCATCACAGCTTTTCTGTTACCATCCAGATGACCTACCTCCGTTTCGTTAACCATTTGGTTTTCTTTGGTTTCACAGTGACTGGATTTGATCTCTGGGGCTCCGTAGTTGCAACAGGAATTGTCTGCACTTTCTATTGCACCCTGGTACGTAACAGGCATAACCCAACAGCGAGAACACAGATCGTTAATTCAACCATCCCTTATCCATGACAGGCTATCGCAGAAGGGCGGCTTCTAAAGAGAGTCCAAGTGACTGAAGTTTAAGTAGGAGAACATAAATTTCTTTTAGACTCTGTGGTATAAGTAAATCTATTAGGAGAAAAAAAAAAAATTTCCTCTCAAACCCTCTGTTGTATGTCTCAAGGTTTAAACCAGACAGCTGGAGGCAGAGTCCAGATAAGGAGGCGATAACCTTCCCCTGCCACACCAAATCTATTGAGTAGATGATTCTTCTTATCTTTAACAAGTCATAGACTGAAAAACGTTGTAATGAAAAATGTGCCTCTGGTGTCACCCCAGATGAAGAACAGAGTGATAAAACCTAGGAAGGACGATCGACAGGTCATAGGGAGCTTTGCTTCTGAGCGGAAGAAACA
Organism: Athene cunicularia; assembly: GCF_003259725.1. Classification (NCBI taxonomy): domain Eukaryota; kingdom Metazoa; phylum Chordata; class Aves; order Strigiformes; family Strigidae; genus Athene; species Athene cunicularia. Next base: position 5,548,743 of record NW_020799103.1, read on the forward strand.
CGAGGGTCCAGATTACAAACACGTATAAACATTGCATCAGAAGAGGCAGAGCCCTGGGGCTCAGGACACAACCTAATTTCTGTTCTCATTACCACTAATTAGTTTTTTCAATATTTTAGTCAAGCCTTGTTGAAGGCATTTATTACGTTGCTTTAGCACAGATTTGATCAAATATGAAAGTAGGTATGGAAAAAAGCAGAACTGCAAACTTTCTGGAGCTATTTTTCTGTGTGAGGCTGATTGTGGACCACCGGGCCCCGAGGAGCACACAGAGTGCTACGGGAAGTACAAGCTGGCCAGCTTGTGCTCCCTAAACTTTTGTTCCACACTGAGGCATATTCTTCAAATGCATGTAAAAGAGGCAGAAAAAAAATAATTTAACTGGAAGTCAGAGATTCTCATATGACTGTGGACAAATCATTTAGGCCGTCTCATTTTCCGACCTGCACAAATACAACCTTCATGGAAGAATACAAAGATTAGGAATATCCTGATTTGCTAGATGCTAAACACAGAGTTCACAAGCTCCTGAAATAAGGGGTCTCTCTGCCTTTTGATGTACTTGGACAACAGGAAAGAAGATGAGAGCATACAGGTTCTGTTTGTTTTAGGGAGGATTAAAAGCCGTTGTCTGGACAGACGCATTTCAAATGCTTGTCATGGTGGCTGGCTTCGTGACAGTTTTGATTCGAGGAACTACTCTGAATGGTGGATCAGCCAAGGTCTGGGAAGACGCCTATGAAGGATCACGACTAAACATATTTGAGTAAGAAATAAATGGTGCAAACCTTTTATTTTTGTACCTTTAATGTTTAGAAACCCTACCCTCACTAAGCCAACACCACTCAGCCTTGTTATTATACTACTAGTGAACAACCTCAGTGACTCAGAGAAGTCCATTCCCCATTTCTCCAGTATTTGGGAATGCAGTTGACCTTCCAGGAGGGCTCAACTCATTTTTCTATTCTCCTCTTCGAAGAAATCAAAACCCTGCTGAACTCAAAGGGAGCTTTGCCGATTTTCTTTGTGTAGCTACAAACGGAGCCCAATTATTCTTTCTAGCTGTATATATCTTTCATTTTAAATACACTCACCGCAGCAGCTAGCAAAAGTGCACCAGCACTGGGATAGCAAACTGACCTTCCTCTGGCTGTTTGTGGCCTTGACTGGGAAGCTCATCGATCAAGGCAAGTCACTGACAGAATCTAGGAGCAAGGTCAAATGTTATCTGCTATACAAATCAAGATTAGCAGAACTGCAAAGATGACAGATGACAGAAAGACGTACTTGTACCAGTTAGAATTACCGAGTAGTGAAATTTTATTGTTAACAAAAGGTAACTGCGGCTGAAGCAATTCCTTGTAAAGGAAATAGCACATCATGATGATGTAACTAAGAGTTTGGAGGATTTTTAGAGTTTACTAAATAGCTTAGTTCCTTGCAGAGGACAGGGTTCCAGGCAGGACGGCTTTCAGGTGTTGCTGCAATATGACCAAAACCTGAAATCTGAGCATGAAAAGATTTATAAATGTGATTTATCGCACCTAATTGATCCTCTGACAGACTCTGCATGATATGTGTTTACCCTGACCTGAGAGTAATCCATTCCAATATAAAAGTAAAAAAACTTTCAGACCTAAACACATCACATGTTGTCTGTGCGAGAAAATAGCGTTATAATGTGGTACTTCTCATTCAGAGGGTGGGATGTAGCAGGTATTGCTGAAAAATCTCCTACTTCTTGCTAAATAAGTGTATGTTTAAACAAGCGAGCTGAGCGGCTTCTCTTTCTCTTTTCTAGCTTTGACATAGATCCTTTGAGACGACATACCTTCTGGACAATTGTTATTGGGGGAACGTTTACATGGCTAGGGCTCTACGGAGTTAATCAATCCACAATACAGAGATGCATTTCCTGCAAATCCGAAAAGCACGCTAAACTGTAAGTTACCTGTAATTAACCTATTTGAGCAATCAAACATACTGATGTGGAATTATACTATTGGATTGTCAGTTATGTTAAATAAATATCAGGATCCCATTGGGTAGTAGTGAGCTAATTTTGCCCTGACAGCCTTACTCCCTTTGACTCTAAATGGCATAAGTAAATGCAGAAATTAAAATGGGTAGTTATCCGCATCTTGCGGTTTCATAATTTGGGGTCAGGCTGCCAAATTAATCCTCAGAAGCAGCATATGGAAAAGATGCCCACACAGAAGTTGTGCAATCTACAGCTTTACTGGATAAATATATTGACTGGAAATGTGTTTATATTGCGTTGTGCTAAAAGTGGTTATTGATTTAATGGGGAACTCTAGTACAAGGCATGATCTAAATAAAATGAGAATGATGTTATAAAAATTCTAAAATCTAAGAATAATTAGAATCAATGGCAAAGAAACGAGCAAAACTTCACAGTCTATATATCTATATATAGATCTGCAGCCCACTACCTACTTTAAGTTCAGCATTAGTATGTGCATAGCTAGACACATGTTCTACTAAAACAGATTTTTTCATACCCCTAGTACTAACTGCTTGCCCACTTGGCTAAGGTATAAATGAAGTAATTTTTTTTCCTTCCTCAGTTTTTTTTTTTTTTGCTAGCCTCAATCATAGTCATTTTTCTTAAGGTCATGACAGATTATATGAATTTAACCTGTAGAAATTCAGTCTCTGAAAATGTTTGGAAGTCACAACAGTGAGAAAATCAGTAGTAACAAGTCCACAAAAAGTTGTCCCACTTTTTTGAGTCCCCTTTTGAGCACTTTGAGTCCCACTAGCACCGCTCTGAACCAGAGCTCAGAACCGGACCTAGCAAGATGCGATGTCCAAACATGATGGAGACGAAGTAAAATTTGGCAGCTCTCAGGAACTACAGAATTACTGGACTACAGCCACACAACCTCCCCTGTGGATGCTGCCACACACATCCTCTTCATAGACTAGTGAAAAAACCTCAAGTGTGCTACTTTGCATGGCAACATTGCCACCATGACAGAATCCGTGCAAAATAATACTCTGCGTGGCTTAAACAGAGAACAGTAACAACTCCTGACAGACGAAAATCTCTTAGAGGGGACAGGAGGGACAGACCCAGGACTCAGTGCAGCCTGTCCTGCATAAAAGTTACTGGTCTTAGATCAGTCTCTTCCAGCTCTACAGAGTTACCCAGAACCTTGTTGAAGAGTAAAGAGGCTGTATTTTTTCCAAGTTTTTAAAACCAGTATCAGACAAAATTTCTTAGCCTGGTGATGCCTTTAAGAGATTACATAATTAGCCTTGATTAAGGTATCTCTCTAAAAAGTTAGAAATAACTAACTTGCAACAGCTTTTCTAGATCTATCTTGCATTAAATAGAATTCCTCTTCTTTGTTCTAGGGCACTTTACCTGAATTTATTGGGACTTTGGACAGTCCTGGTGTGTGCAGTATTCTGTGGTTTGGTGATGTACTCTCACTACCAAAGTTGTGACCCTTGGACAGCTGATTTCATTTCAGCACCTGACCAGGTACAGATACCCGCTGTTCTCGTGAGGAGCTGCTCTGGGCCCAGACAGAGCACATATAGAGACAGCTGAAGTTTTATGGGATGCTTTATGTCCTTCCAGTGCTCAGGCACTGAGGTGGCTGCCAAATAAGGGCTAGAATATATCAGTTCCGGCACTCCTGCAGCTTTAATCTGATTGACCATTTCTGCCAAACAACATCCCCTTCGCTCAGAATCTGAGGCCCCTTGTTAGCTGGAACAAAACCAGAATTTAGCAACATGCTCAGATGCAGCTACTTCTCTTGCATTGCCTGGGAAAATCTTAACTAATTGCTTGTGTTGCTTTTGTGCTCCTACCCCAGCTCATGCCGTATTTTGTTATGGACATTTTTTCTTCGATGCCAGGAGTCCCGGGACTCTTTGTCGCCTGTGCATTCAGTGGAACGCTAAGGTCTGTCAATCTGAAGTGACAGTTTAGCTGAGTACCATTGATATCTTGAGGACCCAGAACAAGGTCAAAACATGAAACCCTAAGAAAAGCCCAGGGGATTTTCTTAGCCTGGTCTAGGAAGAAGCAGTAGCGATTTGTTGGGTTACATCACATTGATGCCAAAGCCCAGCTCCAGTTCTCCAGTACCTTTTTATCCCAAATACACTTCAGAATAACTAATCAACACAGTCAAAAGGATGTAAAACTCGGTGAAACACCAGTTCTCATTGTGACAGAGCTCAGCTTCCTGAAATACCTTTGGAGCTGCTCATGGTGCAATTGCCCTTACTCGCTCCAACTGCCACAGTATCGCTGTTGGGGATAGGCAGCTTTTCAGCAAGTCTGCCTGCACATGGAACAGAGTGAGGCCGGGATTAAGAGATGTCTGCACAGAAGTTTTAGAAACTGTGTGTTCTTCAGGGGGGTGCTGCATGTTGTTGTAGTTTCTACCCTCTACAGGCCAAACACCAATACTTTCTAGGACATGAAAAAGGGAGAAGATTCAAGTTCACAGTGACATTATTTAAATGCCATAGAGTCAAATCTCCAACAGGCTGTTTCTAAAGACTCTTATCTGTAGAAAAAGCAGGAGACTGTTATCAAAACAGGGGGGGAAAAAAAAAGAAAAAAAAAACAAGAAAAACAAGAAAAACCCCAACCCCACAATAAAAGACACTGGCTGCTTTCAGCAGGAGACTAAGAGAACACAGGGAAGGGCACTGAGCACCAAATACTGTGCTGTAGGCATTGTCACCGACATATTGTCACAACAGTCACAGAGATTGTATTCACCAAACATGGATTAAGTCACCTTCCTAAAAGAGCCATACTACTCCTATTTTGTAGTTTTCAGTTATGACAGAAACCAGAACAGGCATTTTGTGGAGGAACAGGTTATCACTAGAGGTCACTGCACATCCTTTGGCTCATAAGGAGTAATATCTTTGCTCTGGAACACGTCTATGTTCTGTGCAGCTTGGGAAACTGAAGGGTCAGTTAGGATGAGTTTCCATCCTGTTCTGTGCCAGCATGAAGCAGGGGCCCTAACAATTGCAGAAGAAACAGAAACCTCACCAGCATTAGCAGTGCACGTGAAAAAGACACATCAAGAACTGTACATTTTATAGTATTAATGTTAAATAAGAGGCAGTATTTCTCTATACAACGTTATTTCAGATTATATTACTTCCTATTTACTTAACGTTCTTCTTCCTTTCTACAGCACGGTAGCTGCCAGCATCAATGCTTTAGCAACTGTGACCTTTGAAGACTTGGTCAAGAAAGGTTTCCCAAACCTCTCTGACAAGATGAGCACGTGGATCAGCAAAGGCTTATGTAAGTACCCCAGACGGGATCCATTTCTTTAATGGGAAAGGAATCCATGCCCCCAGTTTCTATTACTACAGAAGAAAATAGGGAAGAACTTTATATACTCAGAGCCTTGAGAGTGCCCGGACTCTCAGTTGACTCCGAGAGTAGTTCTGCGAGTAGTGAAGGGCACTGCCTAGACAGACTCCTTCGGAAACACACCTGTGCTTCGGAAACCTCAACAGGAGCGTAACCCTTTAGAGACTCTCGGGATGAAGGTCAGCCTGATGCTACAGTAAAATTAAGCATGGGTGCTATACGGTACAGAAACACAGACTAGCATCAACACCCACTACTCCAAACCTGCAGAAAATCTTTGTTTTCTGAAAACACTGGGGAACGCTGTGGGATCTTCTTCACAATGCAGAGAGAATATCAGTGCAGTTATTACCACATTACAGTATTACTAAATACTATTGTTTTACACTAAGATTTCCATTCAAACTTAAGAGTATCACATAAGGAGGTTGCTCAGTTTTTCAAAGAAAAACAAGCATGTAAGAAAGACTAATGAAAAGCAGACCATCAAAATATCAAGCATCCAAAGTGGTTTGAATTTTTAAGATACTTTTTACAAGGATTGCAGTTATAACTTTTTTAAGTGTTACAATAATATCATAACTCTTTACTGACGTTTGCAAAGATCACAGAAGAGCCAAGCCAGTACTTTCTCTGTCTCTGTAACCGTCTCCATCCTCCCCTGTTCCCGCTTTTCTACTTACTACTAAGTTTTTGCACTCATGATACAGAAAGAGAAATTTTTACCTCCAAAACCAAGGTGCGCTAGCACATAAGTTTTGGTTGGCTTTCTCCAAGACTGCTACTTTCAAAGTTAAAAGTGGTGTCAAAAGGAGAAAGCCATGTTGCTTATCATTGCTCAATTCATTCATTAGACTGTTTTAAAAACATTATTTAAAGGAAACAGAATTTCTACATGAGGCATAACTTCTAAATTAATTTAATGGCCTAAAATCCAAGACGACTTCACACAAGATGCTGCTGGGTGCTTAATGGTCTGCTGTAAACATCACAGCCCAAAGTACAAATTCCTCCATACTGCCTGGTCCCTTCGGATACCAGATGAATTAGAAATCATCCACACTATTGACCAGCACTGACAACCTCACTGCCTGATCTTTTCCAGGTATATTATACGGTGTCCTGTGCACTTCGATGGCTGCAGCAGCATCGCTGCTGGGAGGAGTTGTGCAGGTATCTCCAAAAATGCAGTGAACTGAACATCAATGAACACTAGTCCTATGAACTGAACAAATAATGCTGACAGCACTGGAACTGCTGCATGACCTGAACAGTTTCTGCGGACAACGCTGAGCGGAAAACCCAGGAAAAATAAAAATCATAAATCCCCCAACTTCCTCACTATTTAGTCGCTGCTGGGAAATGATACTGAGTGTGATTCTCCGTAACTGTGCACCGAATCACTGCTGGTCCCTTTCCCCCCTCCATTTCCCACTGAAAACTACGAAGCCAGAACTGTGCACGCTCCCTCCAGCTGCTGCACTAAGCTCCTGTCTCTTCTCTACATCCGCAGGCTTCCCTCTCCATCCATGGGATGTGTGGGGGGCCCATGCTGGGATTATTTACCCTGGGAATTGTGTTTCCTTGCGCCAACTGGAAGGTAAGAAGAAACCCACCCCTTATCTAAAAGAAAAATCTCATGGTGTTTGGTTAGTGCATCTTGAAAATTATTTGAGTTTTCTAGATTTAGTCTCTGGGCTCCTTGTCAGATTTAGAGCCTGAGGAGTCCAAGATCTGCTTTAGAGCTCCCTTTTCACTATCTGATTTTATCCCATTTGAATTTAACTCTGCCCAGCTGCAGAATAATTGGGGATTAGATTGATGAGAGCATTTTTTACAAATTATTTTTATTTCTGTGTTTCTTCTCTTTCATTAAAAATAAAAAAAATATTCAATACTTGCCCCAGTCTATATTCACTTTGAGACACACATGATGATATCAATTGCTCTGCTTTTGTTAACGGAGGCAAAACACAATATGAACTCATTTCATATTGCCCCATGAGCAGTCCCATCACATTTGCTCAGAAATAAAACTGAATTCTCTATTGCAATTCTGATCATCACAGTTTTGATTCAGCTCTTATTACTAGAGAGCAACGATTTGTGCCAAGAGAGAACAGAATTGGTTTACCCTGAGAGACTGTCACCAGACACCACCTGCTCCTGCTTAATTCACATCGCAGAGAAACTCTTCCCGTGCATCACCTTTAACAGAACCTTTTCTATACCTGCCCAGGGTGCTATCGGAGGCCTCTTAGCTGGGATCACCTTGGCTTTTTGGGCTGGTACCGGCTCTTTCATTTACCCCGCACCACCGACCAAGTCCATTCCTCTGCCACTGTCGACTCTCAACTGCACACTGGTTAACAGCACCGAGGCGCTGGCGACGGCGGCTTCCACAGCATCTCCAGACAGGTATTCTCCCTGCTGTCACCACCCATGGCTAGAATTTGGCAGAGCGTGCAGCCCGAGCCCGCAGCGTGCACCGGGGGTGCAGGCAGTAACTGCCGAGCGGGCTGGGAGCACGGACCGCTGCCGACCACGCACCGACTGCGGCGGGAGCTGCGGTTTGCTGGCACAGTCCAGAAACAACATAAACATACCTGTTGATCATCACTAGCTGCTTTTGTCACCTTCCCACAGGCCTTTTCTGGCAGACACCTGGTACTCCCTGTCCTACCTGTACTTCAGTGCCATCGGCTGCCTAGGCTGTGCCGTCACAGGGCTGTTGATCAGCTTTATAACAGGTTGGTGTTCAATACATATACTTACAGAAATGCTTAGCACAAGACCCTGGCTCTGCTGTTAAAAGAGCTTCTAAAGAGTCCAACAAGCATCTGGGAAGACACATTCAGGAGAGAGCAGCAAGCTCCAATCCCACTCCCCACACCTCATGCTCTAAGGCTCCCAAGGTTCCCACCTAGCTTGCCATAGACTCAGGTATCATTATTTTCTCCTTTCAGGACCTAATAAAGGAGAAGATATCCCACCAGTGTTAATTAAACCAGTCTGCAACTTGTTTTGCTTTTGGTCCAAAAGACTCACAACCCTCCTCTGGTGTGGCGTGCAGCACGACAGCCAGGAGGTGAGTACCTGCACCCACCAGCTCAGCCCACCACGGCCCAGGAGCAGCGGGCGTGAAGGCACGTCTCTCATATGGAGAGCAGATTTCAGCAATCACCTTTTAAAGTTACACAAAGGATGCTGCGTAGGCACCACGGATGGGAAATGAGATCAGCCAAACCCTGCTCAGCATTGCTCAGTAATAAGTCACCTATTTTCCCTGTTTGTCCAGTACAGAGGGACTCGGGGTCTCAGAAGACAGACAGCCCTGGGGATGGCCAGCAGCCCATGAAATGGGGGCTGACCTCCCTCTCCCTGCCCTCCCCAGCAACTGAGCGGGGTCAAAACCGAACTTTACACCCCAGAGGAGAGTTCACCGAACTACTTACTGCCTCCTTCCACTTAGAAAAATACTTTAATACTCAACACATCCACGAAGCTCTCCGGCTGCTGCCATCCCCAGCTCCACGCCCTGCAGATCCTCTCCTCCAGAGCACTGCTGGCCCATCACTCAGGGCTACAACCACCAGCACCTGAGCTGGCCCTGCCCACCATCCCCTCCACCCACTTTTCCACAGGTGTGTCAGGGCTTTGGAGCTCATTAAGACACCATGAATGACGAGCACCTCATTTTCTAGCACCATCCTAACAGTTTGCGGGGAAACAACATTGCTCCATCTTAGCAGAACCTGCCATGTTTAGAGAGGGGACATAAAGCAATATGTGTTTTCAGCTCCTTCAGAGCGCTCTAGAGGTACCTTTAAATATTAAAATTAAACTCTCAGCTGCAAGGCTCACAGTATTTGACGATAAGGTAGAAGCTGTCCCTCCACCCAGCTGGCATTAAGCTTGATATTAAAGTTAATGGTTTAATTTGGAGAGCAGCTGTGGCTCTAGATTTGCTTCAGCTGTTTTTTTAGGTGCTCAACACCCCCTCTGTCTAGCACTTTTCTGGAGGGCAAAAAATCTCAATAAAAGCAGGAAAAATTACATATGCGTTCATCCCCTTGCATTTGCTTAAAATGTAAAATAAAAACATTAAGTAGTTGCAATGTGAAACCACTGAAGCAAGTGTAGGGCAGACAAAAACCTAATCCACTAAAATATGCAAATAAAAACCTAAATTTAAGTGATTAGGAAGGCACTGAGGGCACATTTCATGACTTTTACATGAATATAGGAGTTGTGAGAAGTTGTTTTTGTTTCTTTTGCCAAAGATTTTCTATGGGGGAATGAGAAAAGCAGTGTATTGAGGGGGCACGCTGAACTGTGCCTGTTTGTGGGTCTGAGAGCCATTTAATGGAGTGAAGGAACTCCACAGGTTTATAAGAAAGATCGCCAAGATTTCAAAATGCAACAAGATACCCTTTAAGCAAAGGAAAGGAGCAGTGAATACAGCGTTCAAACTACTAGGGCATTTTCTTTCTTTTTTTTTTTCAGGTGCCTAAAGTTATTGCAAATAAAACTGGAACAGATGACACCTTCAAGAATAATATCAACAAAGAAAACAAATGCCAGTTCCCTGGCTACAATCCTGAGGAAAATTCCTATACTAATATAAGCAGAGAATCTCGTCTCTAGAACCTGAGGGACGTGGGACCTTTAATTAAACTTTTATTTCTCCAGCTTCAGGAATGAAGGGTTCTTCTTATTGCATTTACCAGCTTGTAGGTGACCAAGAGGGAACAATTGCTCTCTATAGCAATAAAGGCCAGATTTTTATTTATGAATTTCATGGCAGACCTGGGAAATCATTGGACAAGGGGGGTTTGGAAGCACTGCTGTTTCAGAAGAAACGTTTCATGAATCTTGTCATGGAAGCTCCTGCTCGGAAGCAGCCGCAGCGTGTCTCTATCACACGCTCTGCTCGGTAACTAGTCACTGGAGGGAAACGTGCAAAGGTGAACTTGAGTCAAGTAAGATTTCAGGGAAGTTTTTGAGGCCTCCCAGTAAGGTGAGACTGGGAACTGCCCTCTGATGGAAGGGAGAGGGTCAGGCTGAACTAGTCTCTGCCTATTCTTAGGTATTACAAAAACCCTCCTCACAGGAACGTTGTATAGACCAGGCTGGTCTTGTAGTGACCGAGTTAATCATGTTTGCTTCCTCTGCGGAATGAAAATTTCGTTATAATGTCTTATTGTAAAAGCTATAGGAGAGAGTAACAAATTTTACTTGGAATTCAGGATAGCTCTTTCTCTGTGTTAGTCTTGGGAAGACAACCTTTCAGCTCAGAAATACCCGTCTATTTCCTTTATGCAATAAAGAACATCAAATGTTGATGATGATGCTTCGTAACTGACAAGCCATGCTGAATTCTGGAAAAATGCACATGATTAGGCAAAATAATCTGTTGGATAAAAAGCCTTGGAAGACGGTACCTAGTCCACTAAGTGCTGTTTCAGTGAAACACATTTCCTCTAAAGTTTGCCTGGAGTAAATCAGACTCAGTAGGCCACCTGTCACCTTGATAACCTTCTGGATGCAGTTTTCTGGATGAATGTTATTAAACCAAACTCAGCCTGAATGAAACCAACTGCATGAAAACATTAGAGATTTTTCAGTGACGGACTCAGCTGGTATTTAGCTCATAGTGCTCTGAAGAACCCATTTCTTGCTTTTGCTTTATTAGGAACCATCTTTATGATGTAGATCTTGGTCAACCTGGATTTTGCGGTTACTTCCCCTGACTGTGTTCGTGCCCTACCTCTAGGAATGGTCCCAGGATACTCAGAACAGAAGTAGCAGTCTGTAAGTGACACTGCCTTGCTTGTGCAGGACAGTTTGTCAACTAACTGAGAGTTAAGCCAATATTTGTGTTAATTCCTTTCATACCACTTTTACAATCTCATTAAAGCTTGCAGCTGGGTCTGGCTGGCAGCCTGTTTTTTCCCATGGCATGCTTTCTGGTCATGGAAACTCAGTAAATTATCTTATTTTATCATGTGTAGATTATGGCTACAAACATTATCGCTTAGGTTGTGTTAAGAGAGCCTAACTATCATGCTTCAGGATGTAAAATAATTACGGAGTCAAAGCGGTTCAAAGCACCAATGTGAAGCTACCTAGCTGACTGATTGAAAAAACCTCTCTACCGGTACTTGGAGGATATCTGATTCAGGGACATCTAACTGTGAAAATAACCCAGTCTGCTCTGCATATTTCTTGAGACATTTACTCATTGCCGTGTTCTTATGCTCTGCATGCCTGAAGATGCACGGTTTGCATTTTTCAGTATTTTCTCACAAGTTTAGCAACACGTTTACACCATATTCACTACAGACTTAGTGCCTAAGTCCTTTGCAACATCCAAGAATCTTACTTTGTTAATTTAATGTAAAAAAAAAAAAAGCGATTTAGGTTGGCTAGAATTGCATTCCCTCAAAATGTCTCTGAAGAAATATCCTGAAGAATTTATCTTTAACTTCGTATTTCTGGACTAGTTATGTTTCAACTAAAGCTGCTCATTAAGCCCAAGTGTTTTTTGCATTTGTAAAGGTGCCAAGCATTCCACAAGGTTTTACTAAACCCAGCATGTGCACTTAGTACGACGTATGACAGCTAAAATTGTTAATCAGTTGTTTATTATTCAGTCTTCTATCAGGATTTAAGGATGTGGCCTAGCAAAACTGGATTTCAGAAAAATTACCGTTCTGATTAAATATTCGTGTCAGTGTTGTTTACATTTATCTTCTTGTCTTCTTATTTCATCTACATCCTGAGCCACTGACCCTTCCAGAGAAGAGCTAGCCTGTACACCTGAGTTGAAAAAATAAGATTAAGAAACTAGGAACATGTAAATTCTAAACCAATAGTTTAAATTTAAGAAATTATTACATCGCTAGTGAAAGCAGTAGACCATAAATCATTGGAAATTTGAAAAGGGAGTCCAGATGTGCCTTGAGACCAGAGTGAGTACTGTGTTACGTGTCCAAGCACACTTTAATCCTTAAATTTCTTCCTTACAATATTACGGTTTGAAGGCTCACGAGCACTCGCTTTTCAAGTATATGATTTTTTAAATTAACTTTGTATATTTGGAATAACGAAGATCAAAGCCTCTTTCAAAGATATCCAAGTTTATTACTGAAAAAATGCAATATTCAAATGTGTATGATACAGTAAGTAGTTGCATTTGTACATGTAAACCTCGATAAAGTAAACAGCATCTCAAAGACAAATTTATGCCAAAAGTGTCTTACAATAGTTAATCAGATCAACAGCTTTTTCCTCAGTGAATTCTTTTAGTTCTGGGGTATGTATCGGCTTGAAAAAGTAATCTTAAAACACAAAAGAAACTGAAAACTGACATGCCAGAGGAACTTCTAGCTTGTAGTGCATAAAAGTCAATTTCTCTGAAACGCTCTGTGGTACTGTAATCTTATTTTAAATATTACTTACAAAGTGTGGATTTATGAATAGAAAAAATAGTTGAAATTTTATTCCTATTCCTTACTTAGAAACCAAGTTGTATTTAAATATTACATAAATTTCAAATATATACACATTTTAAGAAACATCTTATGATCATGATATTGCAAGTTAGCCTGGACTATCAGAGTAAAAAAATGACTGAACTACGTTATTCGGTTAGATTTTACATGAGATTAATTCAAAGCACTGAAGTTTCAGTGATACTACTCTAGGTAAAAATTAGAGCCAACAGTTTGGAAGATTTTTCGATACAAAACTCTGAGTCATCTAAATAGAACACAAAATAAAAAGGCGGTCTGAATTTTTTTTCCTTACTAACAGAAAAATCATCGCGTTCTCAGTGTTTAGAATCTCATTGGCTTTAGACTGCATTGGGTTTAATCCTAATTTCTCACCATGTAGCATCCTAATAACTAGCTCACGGCAATAAGAATGCGAACTACAGAGAACATATAGCATTATAGAGGCGATGGCAAAAAGTTAGAATGATCCAACAGAACTAACACAAGGTAATTTCCAGTGCAGTGAGGAGGGAATACATCGTTTAACATTTCAAGACTAAATCCCAGTCCTGGATTTAAAAAGCTCCTGTTATAACATGAAATAACAAAATGATTCCTCTACAGTTCCTTGTTGTGCCGTTAGAACTTTGTGCTGTTGCGGTAACATTGTGCTATCACGGTTATGCCAAAATCACGCCAATATAAATTCCTGGTAAATGTGGTAGCAATGTCAATATGAGAGAAAAATTGTCAATGCGAGTCTATTATATAAATTTCAAAATGCTAGGATCGTGTAGGGTATTCGGGATGCGTGTTGTGTCGAGAGGGACAGAAGGAGTGCAAAATGTAGTGCTTGGAAAAGCGCCTGAAAGGACGGATCCAGAAACGGGTGGCCTAACGGCACACGTAGATGCACCCCGTGCTTCCTCACACTGCTCCGTCCAACGCATACCAACTTGTAAAAAGCACCAGACAAAGGAGCATTTGTGCACTTTCTGCTTTGGCTTCTCAGTTAGGGACATCCAAAAAGAGCCTGTAAAACATTCTGCCGTTACAGAGTTGCCCTGGAAATTGGACTCTCAGCAAGAAGGCATCGTTTCATAAAACACCAAGGAAAAGTAAAGAATGAGGCAGAGGAGAAAAAGGATCGGGAGGGCTTTCACCATGCTCTATCCTCAAACCTTTGTTTTGCAGAACTGGTTGGAGTTCTGGAGAAAAACTTGCTAAAGGGGAGGAGGCCTTTGCCTCCTCTGCTCACCCTCAGCCTTCACATGCTGGCTTGCTGCATTTTACCCCAGCAGAACATGGGCTTTGCGAGTATGAGTATGAAAAGACTTGGGGATCTTTCCTCAAGCTGCTAAATTTTCCACCACAGGATTTCAGGCTTGCAATTCACTCAAACACTTTCAAAAAGTGTCACTGCATGCGTTGTGGTCAGACCAAGTATGCGTTGGAACTAACAAAATAAGAAGTCTGTCTAAACGTGGTATTCTGTTTGAATTCTAGTGTCAGCCTTACCACCAAGTAAACATTATTATGAAAAGCTGGCTGTATTATTTGTTTCGACCTTTACCCCCAAACAAGCAACATCAGTAGTTTATAAGGATTACAAAAAATAAAACGCTTCTGGAAGTACTACTGCATTGTAAGTGATTGCTGATACCACTATTTTTATCTGTGTCCCTTTTCTCCTATGTAACAGTTAATAGAAAATGTGACTGATTTTCCATTAACTTTATTGCCTTCATATTTAGCTGTTTGTATAAAAATGAGTTTTATTGATATGGCCATTGCCCAGTGTATGTGAAAAATCTCGTTTATAACAGTTTTAATGAAAATTTGTGGCACTTGCAAATTAACTATGTACGAACTGTTTCTTTTCAATTTATGGACAGGGATGGTTTTCAGTTAATCAAAATTATATGATGCTTCTAAATATGTATGTACTAATTTGTCCCTGAATGAACTGTGACATAATACAAAAGATTAATAAATCCCAAGATACCATGTAGGACTTGGCAGATAATGCCACTCGATCCCATGGCTCCAGAAATTCTCTCTGGCAGCGCTCCCCTTGGAGTCTGCAGTGGAAGAAGCCACAGCGAGGAAACAGCAGACAGACACTACTTATATTTGACTGATCATCTTAATGGCACATTAAGAATAAAATATCACCAAAGTTTTTGCCTTTCCCCATATTAACACTCACCCTAAAGCTGTGTTTCCCAAGCTATTTTTTCCTCCTGCAAAATTTCACGACGGAAACCTCAGGAGATTTATGAATTTCTGTGTTAAAGTATGTACCTATTAACCTATTTTCACTAGGCACTCCAGGTATTTTTCTTGTGAGCTTTCAACAGGACACAGTTGAGCCTAACTGATCCTCAAAACACAATTTAGGATGACTTGGTGTCGGAAAAGGGCATAGCAACTGCTGAAGTACGTTTTGTAGTAATGAAGATAGGAACTTTCAAAGAAACATCTAACAAAGAACCACCCATTGTCCATCATCGCTATGGAAATTTTAGCTTTGTCAGCATCAATATTAACTTCAACGTTCATCTGAATTTTCTCTAGAAATCCTTTAACAGAACGGGGTAGGAAAATAAAATTTAAAATAGCCATCACGTGGTTTGCCTTGTTTCCAAATATGAGCACTCTATCAGGAAGCTCGATCACTGTGCTGTGCTTCTGATAAGGAAAACGGAATTACAGCATAACAAATCGAGAGCCTGTGCTCAACCTTCAGGCAACCCTGGTAGCTACGCTCAGTTGTGAATGCTCAGCTCTTAACGCATCTGTCTACAGGGAGACAGACTTTGAGCTGTAAGACGGAAGCTCTCATTAGGATGGCTAATGAAGCAGAATTCTTTTTTTTCCTTTTTTTTAGTCACCAGAATTCAGATCTCACACATTAGGCACAAATTTAGAATGAAAAGTCATTAGAAATGAGATGTGTATAATGTATGCGGACATTTTACTGTTTCTGAAATGGAAAGTTCTTTTGTCTGAATCGAGACACGGAATTTGGTTAGGAATAATTAGACATTTTGGACTAATCCTTTGTGTTTAAAAATATCTAGTTGCTCATGCAGTCTCTCTAAGGGCGCATGCATAGAGCAAAGTTGTCATAGATTAGATCTGCAACGATCTAAAGCATCTTTGCACAAATTGAAGTTCTAAAGCTTTGTCAGATTTCACAAACGCAGCTTGCATGCAGTCTATTCATACTGGTCATTTGTTTGGAAAGACAATATTTAGAATATGAAAAGATCATTCACCATTCATAAAATACATTATTCCTGAGGACAGCGTGTGCCTTATATTTCAATAAAATAACGTGCAGTCGATGCAAACAACATACTAAACGAAGTCTAGCAAAAAGTTTTCTCAGCTTAAGCAAATGGCTAGATAGTGGCAAAAACCTTTAGACGTTGTTGATATCCTCCAAAAATAAAGGAACACACAGAGTGTTTCTCAAAAAACTTCTTGTGCTTTTCCCGTGCGTAAAATGCACAATGTCAGAACTACATGCTCACCTTTGATATGCTCTTATACACCAGTGTTGAAAATCATTAATAAAATATTTAAATCTCGAATACAAAATGTTTTTTCCTATGTCTTTTTTAACTCCAATTGGAATTTGCCACAGCAGAAACAGGAAAGTATAAAACAACCTATCAATAATTTCTGATTTTTGCCTAATTTTATCCTGTATCTTTACACCTTGGGCCAGCCAAGGTATTTTGTTTTTAGAGCGAGCATTAAAGAGAGCGCTCATCTATGACCTTCTGGAGAACTGGAGTACTGTCCCTACGTGGCACAGAAACAGCAGCTGTGACACATGGTTGATGCTGTCAAATGGTGCTTGATATTCCACAGAATTCAACAGAGAGACAATAAATTAAACCAAACGCTGTGATTCTATAAGCACTGAGGAGAGTGCACTAGTTATTTCTGATGAGGTCTCCTTGAGGAACTTAACACACAACCCAGAATATGAAGGAACAAAACACTCTTTCCAAAATATGAGAAGCTGAGTTCCACCAGCCCTTTGTGACAGAACTAATGGGTAATATATCTGATTAGACCATACCTTCCAATTTCTTTCCTCCTTTGTGCAATATTGCAGATACTCCTATAGTTGCCTTGTCTGGTCACAGAGAGCTGGAATTAACCAAGAAATCTCATGAATATGGTGAAACGAGTAAAACCTAAGGTCTGATGTTAGGTCCCCTGGATACAATAGATCATACTCATTCACTTTGATGGGCTCTTGACTCTTAATTTTATATGGCATAATAAAATAAAATGATTGTGCTAATACATGTAAGGGAATACGGGAATCACCCTTTTTGGTTCAATGGGGTATTGTGAGTAGTAAAAATTCACGTCTTTTCGTAAGTGTCTGCAGTGATTTTGCTGCAGCTTTATCCCTAAAAATAATGTTAAAATTTGCAGCCTTTATAGTTACTGTGCTTTGTTGACTCGTCCTTTTTAAAATTTTGCTCATCCAATATAGAGAACCATTACTTAAAATTGTACAAGAGAAACATAGTCATTTTAACTGTGTTTCTCCACCCCCTTCCCTGCAAGTCAACCCTGCAAACTCATTTAAATTGTTTAAATTAAGTGCTTGTCTTTTCCCACATTATGAAACGTTAGTAGTAGACGATTTCATCACCAAAATGTGACTATAACCATAAGCAACACTGCTGTATGCACATAAAACTGAAATCTGATACTTTTATGCACATAAAACTGAAATCTGATTCTTTACATGAACATCTACCTTTTATAGTGATTTTATCCAAAAAGCCCCCCCCCCAACTGTTAAGAAGGCATACAAATAATAATAAAAAAATCTAAAATTAACCACTGTGTGTGTGTGTGTGCATTTATATACAATCTGTATACATATCTGCCTGCATCTAACTCCCATGCTTTGACTTATTTAGGCCAATAAAAGAAGTGCACGTTACTGGAGCATTTACTATTACAATAAGAAGAGCATTTTTATAAAGTGCTCTGCTTCTCCTTCCCTGAACAAGCAAGTCACAACGTTATACTGTATGTCTGATATATATCTGCATAAGCTTGCATACTATAAAGAGTTAATTGGATATTCAGGACAAAGTCACCGTATGAGAATATTTCAAGTTAGCATTCTGTGAAGTCATGGAATCATTGCCCAGACAGGTCAAAGGGAACAGTAACACAGCGAGACATCCGCATGCTACATCAGAGCACGGAAATGACAGTTCTTTCATCTTGGAAGCGTGTGGAGGTGGCCTTTCTGCACACCAAGGTGGAAAGACAACTCAATAGCCATGTCATTTTCAAACAGAGCTGCAATGTGGGCAATGCGACGTGTTCTCTTAGTGCTGCTGTTTTCTCTTTGAATTTAGACTTTTTGGTTTTCAACTAGAAGGATAAATTAACGACACTGATGTGCAAATCTTAAACTGCATAGTATATATTAAGCAGCCATAGACCCCGTTTTAAGGGTAGGACCACATCCACAATCTCAACAAGAGACTAGGACAAACCTGACATAACAGTAAGCCTGAAAGATCATTTATATCAAGTTATGGCCACAAGGGCAACAATTGCTCATTTCTTCAGAGGCATTACAGATGGAGCTGAGCAATCAGAAGCTGTAGAAGTAGTGGATATCATATAAGTTGGTTTTAGTCATGCCTTTACTGTGTAAGTTCACAGGTAATTTTTTATTTTCATTACGCTGTTAGTATCTTCATGAACAGCATAAAACTTCATTGCCTTTTTTTAAACCAGAGTCCAAATTTTTAAGCTGTCTGCACATTCCTGAGTGCCGATTCTCCATGGTGCTCACCACAGACCAGTTACAGGCAAGGCTTTCATTTTCTTCATCGGCAGCATCTATTTTCCAGTTCCCGCCAAAGCCTGCAACTGCACTGCCCAGCAAGAACGTATATATACACCGTGAACCTCACACACTGATGCCAGACTTGACTTCATCTTGTAACTGCGCTCTCCAATTTCCAAACAGTGTATCTGTTGCATCATGGTAGTGACTAAGGCCATTCGTGGTGATACTGTTTCCCATTCTTTTTCCTTTCTTTCTGCAAATGCTCAAGTTCAGCCTCGTACATCATCTCCTGGACTAAGTATTTCTCTCTCCTCATTCTGTCGCACAAGTCTTTGGGCATGTCTGGAATCAGGTAGGCAATGAAAGACTTGATTCCAAAAACAAGGTGCTGAAAAGAAGAACAAAAAGAATTGCTTCAAAGATGCATAAATACTCATTTCTAGGACCACATTTTAGGGCCTAAAAGTCTGTATGTCAAAACTGGAACTGCAATTCAATTCATGACTGAAAAGCAACTCTTTTTTTTTTTTTTTTATATACACACACATATGGGTGTAAATGAGCGGTGTATCAAAAATGTGAAAATACTGAAGTCTTCTGAAAAAGTCTTCTGAAAAATTAAGGGTATAGCTAGTGACCTAAATGAAGATGTGGCTACAGGATATGCTAGTTTGAATAACAACAGCAAACACTGCCTACAAGCAGTCTTTGTTAAGAGCTTGTAATCAAAGTAAGCAGATTCCTAGACAGTATGTAATAACTTCCTCAAAGTTAGTACACACGTTTTTACTTTTATATTGGGGTAGGATCACGTATAATTTTCCGGACACAGATTTTATTTTGCAATAACTGTGCTTAATGTACACTAAGTTGCATTTCTTATTTAAAAAAAAAAAATATAAAAGATTTGGTTGGGAACCAAATCTTCAGAATCATTACATTATATAATACGACGTATAAGATGACTGTGAAGAAAATACAATTTTGGAGTGACTTTAAAATCTGTGCATGCTCTGTCAATTCAGTTTGAAGCATCTGACTGGCAACAGTATGGGCAAGGCAATATTTTTTTCCTCTGTCTTTACTGTAATGAATAAACGATGACACAATTTTTTTATGGGACTACTGTAAAAATCAACTTGGACTTTAAAGAGGTAGAAGAGAATAATTCCCTTCCATCACTGACCTCAAATACTATGATGAAGGCCAGCCGTGCTGCCAGGACATGCCAGAACTGCAAAGTGAATTCGTAGGGAGCTGAACTCCACGGTGGGGCTCTGTAATCTCTGTACCTGTAAAGCAAAGAAAACCCCCGTAAATTAGCCTGTGATCGAAAACCTGAACACAGTGAAGAGCTCTCCAGTTTATCCCAAATCTGGCTAAATGGAAAGAAACTGAAGTGAAAGCATACTTCAAGAGGAATTCAACAGAAAAGGAGAATAGTCCACAATACAGGCAATTAAATAGGGCTACTTATAAGATGGCACTTCTTGCTTATAAGCATTTGAGATTCTCCAGACAAAGTCTGCATAAATGAAACATGCTTCTGTAACTTAAGTCAATTCAAGCTAACTCTCACTGTAAAACTAAATCTGAAACCAGGAGTGCGCTCATGCAGTGTCATATTTAAATTTTATGCTGAATTTCTTGTATTCATCTTGCATAACTGTTTGGGATCTCGACCTGGGTTAGAGCCACAACAAAAATTTTAATTATTTTAATTAATAAACCACAAATTGCTTATCAGGACTGAAATGAGAATTTTTATCTTTCTTGGCAGCTGGGGAAACTTTGAAATTAAATAATTCACAGAGGCATGAAAGATATGGCTTGCATGAGTCCTGGAAAACTCAGAACACAGGTTTCCAGTGCATAAGTGCGGTGCCCTACCGCACAGTGTTTTCACCTGAGACTTCCAAGTTGAACAAACTTGAACTCCAATGCTTCTACAGGCAAGAAATAAACTATTCTGTCAGTAATTTCAGCACTGACTTTCAATGTAATAGCTGTGTTAAGGACTATGCCTGTACCACAGGAAGGAAGAGCATCGAAACATACCGGCAGTATCCCGAGTATCCCATCCCAAGCTCACTCAGATCAAACACTGATAAGCTGCTGTTGACATACCCTTTTAAGCATCTGAAAGTAAAAGGCATAGGGTCAGGGCTTCCTTCAAAAAGTGGTTATATAGCACAGATCCTGCATGTAAACGTATTTTGTTACCATGTCTTGCGAGCATACTATTTGATTTGCTTATCAGAACAAAAGAGATTCTAAAATTTTAAGCAAAGTTTTATTGGAAAGAAACAAGTACCATTCATCTCATGTTTCAAAATGTATTTGCAGCACTTTTTATGGTTTTTCTTCTTATCTATCAGCAGATATAAACCAAAAATTGTTGCTACAGTGTTCTTAGCTGTCTCCTAAAATTACTTATCTTAGAAAGATGACTAGAGACGCAGTGAGAAGAATAATTTAACATCCTTGCAGCATCTGCCACCGATCATGCAGCATATACCAAAAAATGACAGGTTTTATGAGTTGAATCAAAGAAGAATTTTCACCAACAGTAAAATGAACAGGGCGTATATACCAAACAGCCATCTTAAAGGCAACAATTTATTAGTATTAATGACAAAAATCAGTTAAATACATTGAATTATGCCCGTA
This sequence comes from Athene cunicularia, assembly GCF_003259725.1. Lineage (NCBI taxonomy): Eukaryota > Metazoa > Chordata > Aves > Strigiformes > Strigidae > Athene > Athene cunicularia. Next base: position 5,570,149 of record NW_020799103.1, read on the forward strand.
GGAGTGAAACTTTTGTCTGTTCCTGGAAAACTATGGACACGTAAGACATCCCATCTTCTTGGAAATCTGTCCTGTAATTTAACAAAGGGCCTTCTGAATGGCAAAGAACATTTATAAAGAGAAGCATCAGGGATCCTATTATACCTTCCGAACCTTCAGGTTTGATGTGACACATCAAATCACTACTGGCAAAAGAAGAAATAGAATCACATAGTTCTCTGTTAAATGGGTAGTGCACATTAAGCACTAACATCCTTCTGCTATTGTCTCTTTTCACCTTATCATGTCTCACTCTTTTTGCCCTTAAATTCTCACTTCCTGTGACAGCACAGGAAGAGCAAATCTCTATTTCGAATTATCAGACATGAAACAATGAGGGAAGGAAGGACAGACCCCTGTGGTTTGAGCTGAGGCAGTCTGTGAATGCAGCCGCTGGACAAGCCTTGATGCTTTCACTGTTATCCTTCCTCCTCTGCAATTAAGGAGATCAGTTGTGCTTGTGAGACGTGTTACAATATTAGCAAAGCAATGCCCCCTTTTCTTGAGGTAACCCTGCTTGCCATATAAAAAAAGAAAAACCAAAAAACCCTCCAGAAGCACCCCCGCAAACCACCTGTAGGGCACTGGTCTCCAAATGAGACAGGATGGCCATGAACACCTGTGGTCCGTCTAGATCATGTAAAAGGTCACGACAGACAGTGAGAAATGCAGAGCACGGTGCACCCACAGTTCAGAGACACTGGTAAGTGTCTGGAGAGAAGTGCAGAAAACCAGCCTGGTGCTGCAAAGACAGGCAAGACAACTTGCTCGAAGCTAAGATACACTATATATAGGGAGTTAGGCTAAATAGTGTCAAAGGCCACTCTTTCTGGAGCTTGGCTGCAAGCATTTCTGAAGAGAAACAGGCAGGGAAGTTTATCCTAAGCTTGTTCACCCTTACAGGAGGGTTTGGAAGCATAGATCTGTGTGTGGGAGCATCGCGAGAGAAGACAGTCCAGAACTATTGCAGAAAAAAAGAAAACCTTATCTAGAGAAAACCTGAAAACTGCTATGATGTATACTGAACTTTGTTGTTTGGATTCAGAAGGGAAGACATGATTTTCCACTTACATAACCATGGAGTTAACTTGCAAACTCTCTGGAGTGTTGAGTTACTTGCACTTAATATCTCTGAAGATTTGCACAGATGTAAAAAGTAAAACGTTATCGAGACATGTTAAGTATGTTAACAGAAAAAGACAGCAGCAGAAGTGTGCTTCCATGGAAATATTCATGCATATATAAAGAATATCTTAATTACTTTTCTTGTCTGTAACCTTGATCTGTACAGGGACCATATTTGTATGCGTAGACAAAACGTGGAATGTAATCGGAAGTGATGGCAATAACAAAGGCATTGGTGATGACAGCCAGAACTCCAATTCCTTCCAGAATCCCATACCAGATACCTAGAAGCAAGAGAAACGACAAGTCATTAGTTTATTGCAGTCACATTAACTCATTTAAAGCCATATTAGTGACATTAAAGTCATCATTAGTCATACAGTTTTCCTTTCTTATTGAGAAAGAATTATTCAGTCAGAAAAGCCAGTCAAGACTAAACCATGTCCCCACATTCCTGCCACCACTGACACCACCCACATGAAGTCTTACAGTAGGGCACACCCTGCTGAGAAGAAATAGCTAAGCAACAAAGATATAACCAGAATCTTTGGTTATATAAGCCAAACAAAATATTTTGGAAAAAGATCTCTTATTTTTATTTAATTCAGTTTTAAACCAAAAGTTAATTTAGTCCTTATATTTAATTTCTATATTAAATGGAATCTGGATAGCATTTTAGAGTTCCTCTATCAGAAATACTATTTAGCCTGTTTTCAAAATTCCAAATATTATGATCCCTTATTGAAAACGGAAAGGAAATCTGAGGAGTCCTCTTAGCTAAGCAAACGAGCATCCTTTTGTTGATTATCAGCAGAGTTGTCATTGAGATCCATAGGTTACATTACCAATTTCCCTCCTGATGCATGAAATATTTCAAGGGTTAAGCTGCATTAGAGAAGGAAACCCAAAGAGATGGTACCTGACAGTGCCATCATTAGGCTCTCTCACCTATATCTGTTGCTCTTGCAGGCATAGGTCTTCGCCACTGAGTGACAAACTTGTACGCATCCAACCTTATTTCTATGATATTGTTAAGCAATGCCAGGAGAGGTGCCAGTGGGAAGGCCGCAACGAAGATGGTGGTAAAGCCAAACTGTAAAACTAGACAGGCATTTCTATGGTTACAAGTTAGAAATGCAAAAGGTCTTTTAATGTGCAACATAGTTCCAGTTTCTTAAGAAGAATGACACCTCCCTAAATTTGCTCACCCATCTCTAAATATTCATCCATTAGACCGTGGAGATTCATCGGCTGCAGATTCCAATCTTTTTCCCACTGTGGCAGAGAAATTTTATGCTCCATTAACTGCCCTCCTCTCTTCATTTTGCGTCGTGACCACCAATTCTGTAATAAACTTTATTAGATAAACAGAGCGTTATTGACTGTACTTGCTCACTAATTTATAATACTTGCTGGTATCGTTTGGAAGTAGCAGGCCTACATTGAATAGCACCTGAATGCTCTTTAGGTATTTTCTGGAATATTTACAACATCCTATAAAACACAATTCAAAGAACTTCCAAAATTTCTCAAAATTCTGCATTACGATTTTAATTATGTCTTTAATGTAGCATGTTAGGCATTGTAGAGAAAACCTTTTCAGAATATGTAATTTGCTTGCATAGACTTTTTTTGTAGGGTTTACCAGCATGCCTAAATAAAAAAAAAGAACAGGAAAAAATAATCATGCAAACCAAGAGCATTAAAAAAAGTATGTAATGCTTTATTTTTAATACTGAAAAAGACAGACCAAATAAGTGGACCACAGTGAGAACTCCATGATGCTAGAATATATTGAACAGTAGAATACGTCTACTATTTTTGAACAAACCTGAAGATCTAGATGCTTTACAGAGTATTTTTTTCTTGAAGCAGGAAAAAGTGTCTAAAAAGGTGAAAGGTGCTGAAGCTGCAAATATTTAAGACTATTTTTTACGAAGCTGTACAGTGGTCTTTTCATAAAGTAGTTATAAATATTAAGTAGGTAATAGACTCACAAATTAAAGTGTTTTACAAATGAAAGTATTATCCAGTACTGACACAGGTGGCAATTAAAGACTATTGTTTGTTTCTAGATATTATAGAAGAGAGACTGAGGATGGAAAATATAAGTGTTTTCATTAACAGGCTTCTATTTTTTCTCAAGTCAACTTACTGTTGCCTCAGTTGCAAACAATGGTTTGTCAGAACAAACCCCTGCTTTCCATAAACAAATATAAGAGCGTGCTCTAAAATAAATTCGGGACAGAGTTAAGGAGCTGATGGGCTAAGACAGGAAGCCTGATACTTCAAGTAGGTTTCTTGTTTTCAGAAATCCACATCTCACAATAATATAGTACACACTGCCCCTCATCTGCGGAACGATTGCACGTTGGGAGCATAACCCTTTCTGACATATTTTCAAGGCTGAAACTTTGATTTAGTTAATGTTTGATGAGCAACCTTTTACCAAAAACATATTCTTCCAGTTTCAAGAGAGCTTTAAGACTTTTAGCCCATTACTCTCTTCAGTAGCTTAACAGCAGTTTATATTATGGAAAATGAAATCACAGTAAACAATTTAAATGGTTAACACGCCCTGAGAAGCTTTATTTTAGAGCAGCAGCTAATGCTTCCCTTAGGAATAAAACTACAGTCTGTGAGATGCAAAAAGTGAAAACATTCTCCAAACATATTTTTCCCTATCACTGAATCACACTAATATGTAATCAGGATACGTAAAACAAATTTCAACATCTGAACTTACGGATAGCCTAGTTCCATGAAGTTGTTCCACATTTGTTTTAAAACCATAATAACTCCCATTTGCAAACACAGATCTATCAAGCAACCACTAGGATGACACTGAAATGAAATGGAAAAAGATTAATAGCTAAAACCAGAGAATTCCTTTCATTTTTATTTGTTCAGAGGGCAAATGAAAAATATTCAAATATGCTTTCTGGAAAACACAAACCTCCGGCTACAGAAATATTAAAAGAATTATTAATAACAGATATATTAACACAGACTTGACTTAAACAACCTCTAGACATATTTCATGTTAAACAATGTAGCCCATTTCACTTAAACCAATATGTACGGATTCATTTCAAAAGAATGGAGCAATATTTCATTTATAATGCCTTAACTCTGAACAGACAGCTGAATCTCTGGTACCAGTATCTTAAATATATAAATTAACATATTAAAATGTTTAGTAATTACAGAAACTTTTTTTAGACCATGGACTAGAAAGTTATGGTATTTTACTCTGTGGCTACCAAGGTTCAGCAGTAGAAACCTGTTTTTCAGAGAGAAGAGGTAACTTCAGCATGCTAGCGATAACCAGGGAGGTGCAATTCTAACACATTTCAGGCTAAATTTTGAAAATACTACTTTTCTTCATTTAAATCATAAAATCACACGGTAGTTTGGGTTGGAAGGAACTTCCAAAGATCATCTAGTCCAATGAGCAGGATCATCTTCCACTAGATCAGGTTGCTCAGAGCTCCGTCCAACCTGGCCTTGAATATTTCCAGGGATGGGGCATCTACAGCCTCTCTGGGTAACCTGTTCCAGTGTTTCACCTCCCTCATTGTAAAAAATTCTTTCCTTATATCCAGTCAAAAATCTAGTCAAAATCTAGTCAGATCTACCCTCTTTTAGTTTAAAACCATTCTCTCTTGTCCTATTGTTACAGATCTATTAAATGTTTGTCCCCATCTTTCTTATAATCCTCCCTGAAGTACTGAAAGATTTCCCCAGAGCCTTCTGTTCTCCAGATTGAATAACCCCAACTCTCAGCCTTTCTTCATAGGAGAGATGCTCCATCCCTCTGATCATTTTTGTGGCCTTCCTCTGGACCTGCTCCAACAGGTCCATGTCTGTCTTGTGCTGGCAGAAACTCAAGAAGCTAATGGCGATATATTTATGTCCTCCATCCAAAAATTCCACATACCCAGGAGATTCCAATCACGTAGGACTTAGTAGTGCCTGTGAGGTAAGGGACTATCACTGTTTGCTTGTTCCAAAGAGAGAGGCAGAAAGAACTGCGTGTCTCGGGCAGAGTCACGCAGCACAGTGGAGAGAGCAGAAGGAAAAACACATCTCCTGTTTCCTATCCTTTGCTATAAATAAGAGTTTACTCTTCACTGTACTTAAACAGAACAATAAATCTTTCAAACTGGACATAATTCGTGTCCTTCTGCCATTTCCTTTTTACTCATGGAAATTACACAGGAACACAAAATAGGATTGCTTACCTCTTCCAATCTCCATCTGTTAAAAAGCTTGTTGTACTTTCCTGGGCGGCCTGCAAATCTGGGAAACGAGATTTCTGTTTCTCAGTGGACATTTCAAGAACACCCTGTATCAGTAGTTATTTCACAACATTCACTGAGCAAACTCATGAAATATAAACAGATTAAATCACACAGACTTAAATCTGGCATGCCAGAAGTTTCAGAACGCAGACAAAGACCATCATTTTGCAAGCGATCCTAAACTTTTATTATGTCCAGAACAAAAACCCTAGCTTCAGAGATTTTACATGTTAGACACTCAGACACTCTAATCTACGTCTAAGAAGATAAACCATTGCAATACATCGGAATTTACTGCAGCACAGGGATCTGCCTGTCCACATGAAGTGTGCACCGGATTGCACTCTCAGACATCCAAGCATAAAATCACTTCCAAACCCATCATAACTAAACGCTTTTTACAGTTCTAACAGACTCTTGTAGAACAAATTGAATCAAAACTCTGAACGATCTCAGTGAAAGTTATAAATGGGAGAGAAAAAAAAAAACATGCCTGGTCCTACTAGACACAGGAGATAGCACAACACAAAGAAGTTTAGAAACTGAACAGCAAATGCACCACTGGATGTAACAAGCAGATATCAGCAATAGTCTTTACTAGAGGTTTGTTTGGTTTGGTTTTGTTTTCCAAACAATCTTGAACTGAAATTATATTATAAAACTTTCTAGAAGGTACTCTGAAATACTCTATAGGTCCTACAGGAATGATCAGTCTGATTGTAATGAAAATGCAGATTGCTTCAGATGAAGCAAGGTTAGACCTGCCCAGTATCTCATGCTCTGAGCTGAAGATACACACAAAGACTGGAGCCAGAATTTCTGCCTTCTACTCTTGTATAAGATCTGCCAGACAATATTTGCTATTTATAGCAATAGATCCTGGGAAATGTAACCGAAGGGGAATAAACAAGAAAAACATGAATAAAGCCTATTAGCACAGGGCTAAATACATACCCACATTTAGGAAGTGGCTGTACTTTCAAAGGTTCTTAATTCTCATTTAGCAGGAAAGTAATGTACATAGAGCCACTTTAAAAGAATAATTTTTATTGCCTAATCTCTTGAATAAAGATTTCAAGGATCCAACCCTCACATACAGTTAAAAATATCAATTTAGAGTTATTAATTATCCTCAGAAACCGACTCACATCTAAATCTTACTGTTCAAACTGTTACTGTATTTTTTTCAAACCTATAAAATTAGCAAGGATTATGAGTAAGTCCCGGGCAAGTTTTCCTTTAAGTGCAAGTTAGCAAAGATAACTTACCTGCCAAGAAAAAAGGCAATGTAAAAGATGGAGCTGTTCAAATTGACAAACTGGAAGAGGAACATTTTCAAGGCAAAGCTGTTCTCCCACTCAGATTCTGTTCTAGGGTGCTCTGTGGAAAGACACAATATACATTACACAAACATAAATAAGATGGAGTTATGACTAACTTCGCTCAAAAACAACACTAACAAAACAAATGATGGTTTCAAGCCACGTGCCCCATCATGTTGCAGTTAATTACTTTTTTTTCCCCCATCAGAGAGTTGTCTGCAGGTCATAAAACCACTGTCCCAGCTCAAACTATGTTGGTTCTATGTGGAAAAACGAGATACAAGCCACGTATTTTGGGAAAAATCAGCTTGTATACTTAAATGAAATAATTTCTTTCCCATTCCCTGGTGTGTATATATATATATTCAATATATTTGAAATAGTAAGAATATAAATCAGTGTGATATGAAAATATACTTTAATAATTTGACTGTACATTCTGAATTTTTCTAACCTGTTCAACAGCCAGTTAGCAAGACTATAGTTTTGAGCATCTTGCTTAATGCATGTTCTTCAGCACTTTAACCAGAAGAGGGAGCCGTTAAACCTAAGCAGCGAGGTTCCTTTAAAACTATGACGAGATCAACTACATATTTTGACACGGGCTAAAAGAGACCGTGTAAGAAGAAACGCTAAAAGGTAACACATTGACATAGTAGATCTGAAATGCTATCTTTGCTTTCTTGTTTTCTATAAGCTAGAAAGCTTTACCTCTATGACTGGATCATGACTAGAGGCATCAGTATAAATTTTTAATGTGACAGAATTAGAGCGAACTTTAAAATTTATGACTTATCATTTTTATCTTGGACAATGTAATTTTATCTTAACCCATTTTTTTTTTTAAATACAAAAGTTCAAATTAAAAAATTGGAAAAAAAAAAACCTCCAAGCATTTAGAGAATTCCAAATGGAAAAAAAAAAACCTGTTTTGGCATTCTAAGAAACGATGTTTTGACTTTTGTTCCATTCTAAGTTTTTTTCAATTTATACTGTAAAACATAAAAGAAAAAATAGAAGTGTAAGAATAAATTCCTTTCTTTTCTATTATTTCTTTAGTGAAATAATCGTATCACTTCTTTCTCTGGTATTTCTCACTTATTTTGGGAAATTCCAGAATCGTACTATGTACAGATGAAGTTTGCAAACCCCCATTTTATTGTAGTAAAAGGTATATACCACAGCTAGCAAGAACCATACCACTAGTAAAGACCTACATACCTAAGTCTGTCAGGAGATAAGCAACCTTTTCATATACCTAAAACAGAAAAAAGAGATGGTATAAGTAAATTATAGCATCCCTGTCTGTTGTGATGTCAAATTCAGAATAAAAACAAGCACCCAAAGCAGAGGTGTTCTGTTGCCCTGCAGAATCAGGGTAGCTGAACAGAGAAGGGAGTGCAGTGTTGTAGCTACATATGAATGTATAGTTTCCTATAAAACCTTAGTAGTTCTTTGAAACTTTAGGAACTACTTTAGACCCATTCTCTTTATCCATCTAAATGTATGTATGTAAGTATACACACTAAATATACAGTAAAGATAAATCAAGATCAAGAGGAGTGTTCAGACATTAATGAGTGTCTTAATGCACAGTTAGATGCTCTAGCTTCAGAAACAAACTTAAGTGATCGTAAAGTAGGCAGAAGCCTTTACACAATATGATTTTGCTTTGCATGAATGTGCATACTGGTGAGGAGATCAGCCTCCTACAGAAAACTTCCTTATCTCTCTACACATCGACTACCTCCAGTCTTTACTTTAAAATGACACTTGGCCCAAGGTAGTCACCAACTCTGAAAAATACTTCCTTGAGTATTTACTACTAATAGCAAGTTATTTTCAATAGCTTTGGTGCTCTTGTTCACTTGAATGTACTTTTGATGACTTAGAATCATCATATATAACAACAGGAATAAAATAGATGACAGGCTGCTCTGAAGAATGCTTTCTTATTGCAGCAAGTGCACAATCTCCTTAACTGAGTTAAAAGCCACTGTTTGCTGTCCTATTATTCTTTTTTACCTGTTTGTGCCTGCATGAGAATAGGAAAATGATAAATTATATGGCAGTTGAAGGAACAGAGTTTATATCAACGTACATTGTACTACCACAGCAAATGATTAAACCTGTGCTGTTACATGACAGGAAAAGCTTAAACTGAAATAATCTATCACAGTGATTCTAGGACTATGCAACACTGATATCACAGATGCATTTTACATAAGGGAAGAATTCAAAGTTATCAGTTAAAAAATAACAGAAGGAGAATTCTCAGCCAAGAAAACAAGGTAGTTCCATTCAGAGATGTATTGTAAAAGGTAATGTAAAAAACAAAAATGTAAATGTAGAAAGCAGTAGTCTGTAACCACTGTGACTTGGTGACATAAGCAATGATGTGTAGTGACAAATTAAGTAGGTATAATAGAAAAACATTGACAAACAGTATTAGAAGAGGAAAACCCCCTGAAATACTAGCTTCAGACACTGGTATATGAATAAGCAAGAACACATATATATATATATATATATGAGATATATATATATATATATATATCTGATACACAGTAAACTCAGTAACCTTGCAAAAATTACTTGAAAATCAATCCCTCCGTTAAAACAACAGAAGACTTACAACATTGAGTGACATGATGATCATAAAATTGATACAGACTCCAGTGCCAGACGTTGCAAACTGCCAATACTTCTTGATGAAATACCACTTGAAAGAAGCAAACTGTTCCATGGCTACCAGACGATACACCACAACTGCAAACACTGCAGTGAGGACCAGCGAAATCTACAGGTAAGTATTTATGAAGAGATATTAGAACAAAATAAACCATATCTGCAATAATTTCCACTGAAGTAATAAATAAACAAGTGTTTTAAAGACTGCCAATTTTTTTGGTGAGCAGACTTTGAGAGAATGAAAATACTAGACTGATGAATGAAAACATTTCTTCACTGTTCTTTTACAATATATTACATCTTTTAAAAGAAAAAGATCCATAAACGAGCGGTGAGACTGAGACAATCAATTTTGCCTGTATCATGTAAATCTACTAACCTTAATGAATGCACTCATGACTTGCATTACTATTTACATCAGAATAAGATTAAAGGCTACAATAATTCGGATATTATTAAACATTTACCATGAAGAATATTCCTGAGACAGACACCATCAGTCGACTGAGCTTATCAGGGAAAGGCTGAAAAGGTTCAGGTTTTCCTGTGATGGGATTTACTCTTTCCACTTGGGAATATTTAGCTTCAAACTGGGGGCGCAGCTCTTCCTGGAATGACAGGGTGGATTCCATTTGTTGTACCATTTATTTCATTGAAGTATCAAAAATCACACGTATATGTGCTACAAAGCAGGAAATTTGGACTGATACAAATTCTTTTCTATAATGCTTCAGCTCAAATATCCAAATAATTTGCTCTTTTGAAATCCCTGGAAACAGTGTCAGAGACCAACAAACCCCAGAAACTGTAAGAGCCCTCCCCAGTGTATTAGGGTATTAAAAGGATCACGGGTCATGATGACTGACTTCAACACTTCGGATAAATTGATAAGAAAACTATAAATTAATGCCAGTTATGATGGTGCTTTTTGGGATATGAAACCATTCATTAAAAGCCACCAGCTTGTATCTATGCATCTATGGAAAGCTCTAAAACAAGTAATGGCAAAGTCTCTATTGACTTAGACTGCAGTTAAACCACCAATACAGTTAAACTGCAGCTATGTTCACTAGAGACTATGAAGTTAATAAAATCATTTTACTATTGCTGATTCTGATAGCAGAATGTTAAAGGATAAGTTATGCCTCTCAGAAGGATATAACATCCAGTTTCTATCCCTTTGCTTGTCTTGGTCCCATTTTTAGGCAAGATTAGGCATTTCCAGTACAAGAAACCATAGAACTGAAAGGCATTGGTGCTGACATCAGCAGTAGCTCTGCATGGGCAGTATTTCCACTCAATTTTTCAAAGGATACTTTAAATAAATGTAGAATTAGGTATGGAATTATAATGCTAGTTGCAGAAAGCAAAGTATCCCTGTATAGTCTCGACTATACTTGTTTGTTCTCCAATTAGTGTTATAAATACAATATGAATGACAAATTCAGATTTTGGGCATAGAATATGAATTGATATATACACTTAAATCATGCTGTTAGCCAGATTTACAGGTTTACTACTGTTTAGTCTTACCTCTTCATCTTCCCAGTCTATGAGGTCCCAGTCATACGTTAATACAGCTCTCCTCCTTTTCCAAAACTCTAGAAAGACTGTAGCTGTGGAAATCATCAACTTCATTTTAATTATGGAAAAGAAAGAGAAAGGCCATGCAGATCTCAAGAAAATCAGCAATATGTAACTGTCATTAGCCACTTTCTGGTCTTTTCCCCACAGAACCTGAAAACTATAAGTAACTTCAGGACAATCACTGTTAAAACTGGAACACTATTTTACAATGTTTATCTAAGAATCTTTTTTTTTTTCCTGTCTGCTATATTGGTACAGAGATAGGTACCTGTCAATATGAGACAGTGCTATCCATACCTTTCAGATCCATCATTTTGCTTTTAGTTTTATTCAAAACATAATAGGGTTTAAAATCTTACTTTGAAGAAACAAGGATATGCATGCACAATGGTATTTATAAATAAATAAATAAATTACAATCTCATTTTATTCAGTTCGAACCAAGATAACCTCACTTCTTTCCTACCTATATCAGCTTTATACTGTAGCAGCTTCACAACTAAAATATTTCTTTAAACAATTATTTTTAATTTACGTGTGCGATCACAACCAGATTCTCCGTGTATTTAAAGTGTTTTTGGTAGGTCCTATAAAAATAATTATAACCAATAAAATAACTCTAAGTTTTCCAAACACTATAGTTTGCCGCTGAGGGTAAGACACCTTGTTTTGGTGGGACAATCCCATGCTTTGTCAGGAATCCCACCAAAACAAGGTGTCTTACCCTCAGTGGCAAACTATAGTGTTTGGAAAACAGCAATTTCAAAGAGGGAATAAGAAAATTTGCTTCCTTCTGGCAAGCCAGCAGCTCAGAATGAGGATTTCTAACTCAAACTGAATAGGATGGACTCACCTTCCTTCTTTTTCCCATACTTCTGATTATGTTTTAACATCTTATTGGATTTATGTTATATAATATACAGTTATAATAATTTATATATATATATATATATGATTTATCCATATACTGTATTAAAGCACAACTAGAATTTAGCAGAAGTTCACCATACCACTACCTATAAATAACGGATGGCTGAATGAAAAGAACTTGTCCCTAAGTATTATTTCTAGGTAGTATGTTCTTTTATTCTTCCAAGCATGAATCTTGTCTTCACCACGGATTTCATTTACGCTTTGGAAGCTCCTAACAAGAACAGCACACAGCTCTTCTATTTAAGCAGCAGTGGGGTTTGCACTTGAGTAATCCGAGGATGAAACAACCTTTTCTCACAGTCACTGGAAGTACTACCACAACCAGTGCAGCGTGAGACTCAGAAATGTTACAGAAGACACCACCTTGCAAGAGAAATCCCTTCCTGACATGCGAGGACTCGGGAGCAATAAAAGCCCATGCTATATACAAAACAAACAATAGTTTTCTTATGCGACTCAACAGGTAAGAAAAACACAACACATTCTGCAAAACACTGTGTTGGATGTTCCTCTGTGTGTCAGGATGCTCTAGGAAGCACACCTAAGAAATCCACTAGCCCTATGCAGAACTGGCAAGTCTGTGATTGCAGAGATGAAATAATTCACTTGCACTCAAGGGTAATAGAAATGAAGGAAGTGGCCCAGCTATCAGGAATAAAAGAATGAATTTTAAAATCCCACTGACTTAAAATAGCTGAGTCAGATAAAATGAAGCCAAGCAAATGTATCAGTGGCTTTTTTTTTTTTTTTTCCCCCAGTCCCATTGCCAAAGAAAAGAATGAGAAAGGGCGGACTACTGAAGTACATGCAACTATTTTGGACTGGGAAGTATTTTGGCTTGTGTAAATATCCGTTGAAGCATTGGAAATCAAATGAGGCAGTTGCAGTCTAGAAGTAATACTAGACTGTGGACAAATGGTGTCCTCAGCTGAATATACATTACTCTTTTAGTGCTATTTATCTCATTCTGTCTGTTCCCTAAGATTTGGGATAACTTGCTTACTCTTTAAATCAAGATCTGTCTCTAATTTAGTTTTCAGGCTCTGGTATAGCATGAATAATAGGCTCTAGTATACTATCAATAAAAAATTATGTCTTTTATGTTACTTATGTACACAAAGCATTTGATAATGCAACAATTAAGAAAATCATCCGTCTAGATGAAGCAGGTGAGGCCCAAATGCTAACTATACCTGCCAACTAAAGCACCTTTTCCAGACTCACCTGAGCTCTTAAAAAATGCTGTAATACTCTTTTATGCAGTAGAATAGAATTCATGGTAATTCTGCTGTACTGCAATGCTACTGAGAAAATATTGTCCAAAGCTGTAAGTATACATTAGGAAAAAAAAAAAATTCACAGAACTTCTCTTGTGGTATAAACTTCTAGTCTAAATGACAGCAAAAACCCATCAGAATTTTGACATTCAAGCTTTTGTCCAGTTCTACAGGAAACCTGGATCCTTCCTGGCTTGCCTTTATTTTACTCTATCACACTGCTAACGCCACCTGCCCCTGATTGCTCTCCATGCGATCAAGACCCTCCAGTCCTAGTTGCTAGGCACTTCTTACTGACTCATCCTCTTACTCTGATCTCCCAGCTCTGAAAATGCTAAACCTTAACTTTTATCAATTACTTCTGTAGAAAAACAAGGCACACAATAGATGACTAATCCAACCATTTGAACATCAAGAGGAAAACATTCATTTTCCAACACTGCTTTGACCTGGCAGAGTTTATTTCTGTCTAATTCTGCTGCTTAGGATTTCGGGGTACTTTACAGTTTAGAGGGTCACAGGCAAGCCTGTGGTTTCCTACAGAAAACATTACCTGGTGCCTCCCCTGCTTTCCCCATGGCATATTGCTTCCCATTTTATAGCTCCAATCGCCCTTCTGATTTTTAATCCCATAATATATGGTGTACTTCCTTTTTTTTGTCCATCATTTTGGTACAGACCCACTCATTTAGGGATTTCCTATTCAGTGCTCTACAATACAGTCTGTAGTTCTGCCTCTTGTGCACTTCCAAAAATTTCTTTCAATTGTTCCTTAAAGTTACCTTATGCTTAGTGCCCTTACACTGCCAGTACTCACACTGATGAAGAACTAAAATCTCTAGGCATGTGCTTTACACAGTTCTTAATCTTTCAGAAGACAAGTAGGGTGATGTTTGATGGTTAAGACAGGAAAGGTTGGTGATGGGTTGATACAGTCCTAAGCAAAACAAAAGTTTGACATTGTCAAGAAGAAGTAATGATGAATGGCTGCTGTTAAATGTTATGGAAGAAAAGAAGAAAGCAGAGAAAGAATGAAATCAAAACAATAGCAAGAACCCAGAAAAGCCAAGACTATTATGTGAGCACATCTCTTCTGAATGTTTTATAAGAGTGTGACAAAATGAATGGTGTGTTTATTCCCTAAAAAGTTATTGCAGAGGGAATTTTCAGTAAGGAGCCAGGGGACCGTCTCCACTGCCTCTGTGCAGAGTTTGGTTGTGGCCAGCCAGGCCCCTTCTGAATACTCTGCTCAATTACTTCAGTTTTATTCAGTCAAACCCCTCTACAACAAAGCTATGCAATAAAAGCAGTCCTAGAGATTTGGTACACCTACTAGTGACACAGTCTTCAGAATTGAAACTGTCGCTTAATAAATACAGGCTATAGCTGACTGACAGCTTCGTCTCATCCCCCGCTCCTGGAGTGCTGTGAAACACCTTCCCTCCATGCGGCCACAGCCCCAAACGTGTTCACGCTTGGGCTCACTGCTGGAGGTTTTGCCTTCCAGGAACAGTGGGCCAGCACCACACTGAAGGTGTGTGACACAGCCAGGAACTGAGCCACACACACAGCACCTTCCAGTAGGCATTAAGTCACTAAAGTAAACAGTTTTTACTTTTCCAAATAGATGAATTAAACTGCTAACAAATAAAAGAGCAAGCACACCTTCCCAACCCCAAGGCTGTGGCCCAGGGCAGCACTAGAGGGGTATGACTTTCATACGGCTATAATAGGTGCACTTGAACAGAATTACAGTCTATATATTAAAGGTCTTGTTATTTTCCAATACTATATTCAAATGACTTTTCTTTTTAAAAAAGCATCAGAAAGGCTTCTCAGCATCACAATATGTGCATGCTAGTGTGAAGTATACTGTTGATCTTAGCATATCACTTGTCATTTGGCCGAGGCTACAGAAGATCCACATTTGAACACAAATTTGTGTGGTTTTCAGATCTCACAGTCGGTCTGTTAGATGCATGTCCACCCTGACACAGCAATAAATACAAGTTGGAAGATTGCTGATACACACTGCAGAGAATGCTAGATCCCAAAGAAAACCAAACCCACAGGGACTCGCTCTGACCCGCTCCCTCCTCTCACAGTCCACCCCACCTCATGCCACACAATTTACTTCCCCAAAAGGGATATTAGGAAGAGTAGAACTTGATCCGTTTCAGAGAAAACCTTTCACCTCTCCACTGCAGTATTTTCAAGAAACCACCACTACTTGCTCCCATATAAACAACACCTGCATATGTCACATCCTCAACGCTTATCTCAAGGATAAGTTATGAAATAATATTTGCACTCGATTCCTTAAAAATTTCAAGTGGAAACAGATAACAACATTATGGCATTCAACTCAGTCACGCAATACTGAAACATTTCTCAGTTGCTCTTCACCACATACCAGCCTAGAATAAACATACGTAAAGAATTAAAGAATAAAAAAATAATCATGGGTTGAGTAGATTAGCCTATTGAGTTATATATGCCTGACCTCTTCAATTCTTACTTTAATCCAGTATTGTTTATATAAAACCTGAGGTGAGGAGTAAGAGTTGTAACATTCATACCCCTAACTGTATGTACTCCAAAGTAAAAATTAATGACAGCCGATAAATTCAGAAAATTTGGATTTAGACTGTTATCTTTAATTACTACAGCTGTGAACATATTTGGAGATAGACTCAGATCCATTTCTAGCAGCGTATTTTTTCTTAACAGAACTCATTCTGCTGCTGTATTTTGTGGAAGACACGCCTTTTCATCTCACAAAGTGTACAGTAGGAAACTCTGCAATAATAAGACGCTATCATTAGTTAAAATAATAGTTGCATAGTACAGGGAACAATAGCTTCCATAGTTTACAGAAAACAGTCACCCTTTTGAAATACCAGCTTGAAGACTTTCAAACGATTAAGCAATAAGCCCTGCCTACCCACTTTACCGTAAATACTGCAATTTCTGTGGACTCTGTGATGACAGAGCTCGGTCATGACAGCGGCGGAGTTGGCCAGGCAGGTTCCCAGTCCCAGCGAAGGGCTGCCCCACCTCACCTCACCCGTACGGCGTGTCCCTGGCCGCCGTCACACCGCCACCTTTATTGTACCTGCGCCTCCCTCTTCCCACCAGACTAATTGCGCTCTGGGTCACACTGGTATTTCAACAGGTTCCTGCGTATTTTGTAGAGCTCAAAGGTAAGTCTGAGAGTTGTTTTTTAATGCTTATTAGTGGATCTGATTAACAATCACCATCTTCTTTCATATACTATTTGGGAAGGCAATTGATGCTGTTGTAGCCAAATTCTACTTAAAATGTATTTCTGAGAAAATAATTGAACAAAATCCCTGTTCTGTGATTCAAACATTAAAGCAGAGAAGCAGCAACCACAAACAACAACAGTACTTCACTCAAATTCACACTTTAGGGGGTATTTATGGTCCTTATCAAGCGAGTACAGAATTTCTGAGTCAGATCAGAGCCCATTTTAAATGCTGGGGGAGTGATCGTGGTGAAGGGAAGTATTCTGTGTATGCTACTTCATACCAAATTTCTGTAAGGGAAGGTATTGCTACATTGGTATTGCTTCTGACGAGTTTATACACAAAATGAACAGGAAATACACACTTTGGAAGTTTGGACAGCACTTGTCAGGTTGCTAGCTAGTAACAGAGGGGAAAAATTAAATTTATTACAGAATATTATTCATATTTATATTCCTCTTTATAATTCACTAAAAACTTAAAAATTCTTTTCCCAGTGCAAAAATTAAAATACATTAAAGCATGAAAATTTAATATCCATCGCTTATTAAATTTGGAAGTATCTCATCCCTGGACAGCAATCCACATTTTACAGCAAAGAGCCACGGGAGCAAAAATCCAGTATGCTTCTGGGACCATCATTTGCTATTATTTAAGAATTCTAGAAGATAAATTCCCTTGCCTTGTATTTGTTCCATCTAATTTTAAATCACTGATGTAAAGGTAAAAAAAAGTCTGCTTTTATGAGGCTTAAAAAGCGTAGCAAGTGTGAAAGCTCTGCAAATGTGAACGTGTTACTTCAGACCACAAGAAACAAAGAAGTGCCATTAATAATTTGCTCATCATGTCACTGTTTACTACATAAATTCAAGTACTTTCTAATCACTACTGTAAGGGAGGGAAGTGGTGCAAGGTTCAATTTGTTGACGTGCAAAAGAACGTCCTTTAAATTTATAGTTCTGAAGATTGTGTTATCTACCCATTAAGAAGTTGAAATTATTATTTTCTTGACAGTTGCAGAGGTTTTGCAGACATTACACCTATCACTGACAGGTGCTCAGGAAATACACATTGCAATTACTTTATCATACCAAAATATATTTTTAAATACTTAATACACCACTGACTATACATTTATATGAAAATCACCATATAATATTTATTAGGACATTTTTTTCCTGTGTTTCAGAAATATCCAGTGCCAATCTGATCGATTAAGGAAAACACAAAGCCAGATGCAGTTTCAATGCAACCTTCATGGGGAAGTCCATAGATACAAGGGAGGTTGATTTGAACGGGACCAGGGCTTCACCCAAAGTGTAGGTGTGCAGATGGAAATTTATGTATTCACACTGAATACTTCCTGCTGTAAAGCAACTTTATTAATAACAGAATATCAAGGATTTTTGTTAGCCTTTTTTTTCAATTTACTTGAATTAAAAATAGAGAAGTCTGTACGAAATAGAGTGACAGCCTCCTCAGTGTGGCTGTACCTACATTAGCATTTTAATCCAGATCAGGAGTGTGCTTTTCAAGTCTCCTGATCATCTCCACTTGTTGCCCTTTGGCTTACACCACTGGGCACTCCTGTCAGTAAGCTAAGTGACACGCTCCAGGAGTAGCCTAACAGAGGTCAGCTCTTACAGGGTACTCAGTCAGAGGGAAGAGAACGTGGCAAGTTCAGAGTAAACCCCTGCAGAAATGTGTGAAGAGTGGGTGTCAAGTCCTCAGCACCTCTACAGATCTCTTGCAACTGGGCTCTGTATTTTCCTGTACAATCAGTGCATACTCAGGTTCACATCGGAGGGTGATTTTTATGGGAAATTGCACTCACATCTTGGTGAATTCCTTGCAAAAGGGCCACTACACATCTCTTCATAAAGCCATACACCAGAGGAGAAATATGAGCCTTCCCCTCTTTGGAAATGGCTTTTTTTTTTCCTACCCAGCTCTCAGGTAGGTCTCAGATGAAATTTGACTCTAGCAAGTACAGAAACAAATGCAGAGTGTCAAATCCACTGAAGAAACGTGGTGGTGACCATCCTATATAAAAACCCAATTTTTCATGCTAAAAGAGGGTAGAGCTCATCTGCAGCCTAATTCCATACTGATGTCATTTCTACTCACTTCAGGCTACTCCTACTGCAATGATTTCCACTGAGCTGGTACTGAGTAGCATGGATACCAATGAATCAAAAAGCAAGTCCATTTTATTTTTCATTAATAATCTGTTCATAGTTTCCTTAAACCCTTAATTGACCAGCTAATTTAATACTTAGGCTCTTCTGCAAGTTTGGCTAACCTATAGCACCGCTGCAAGAGCACTACTTGCACATTAAGCTCTAAAGGCAACAAGTATCTTCAAAGAGCTTCAGCGATATTCTAAACTGCATCAACATTAATGTTGCACTAGAAAAAGAAAAGTTAATTGTTACACAAAACCCTTTCCAGGAAGGAGTTCATCACAGCCTGAGAACTACAGTACACAACTTTCAGAGCAAGGAGGTTTCTTCTCTATGGTCCCTTGTGAAGAAGATTACACAGTTAAGCCTAACAGAAAAAATGACAAAGAATTTGTTCAGAACGGATAATGACTGCTTTACACAATTCTCAGCAAATTAAAATTGCAGTTAAAGTGAATTGAGCCCAATTTCCCTACGTAACTTAGTTACAGTGAAGGGATAATGAGCCGTATGACTGAACCCACCTTGTTCACTAATATGACTATTAATACAAGGAAGGAAAGACCGTGCCACTAAATTAAAACAATAATACTGTTAAAATGAAAGCATGTGTTTGAAAACTTTGTAAAATACAAGGAGTTTTTTCTTCACTGTTTTGCAGTTATTAGTATTATACAAATCAAAACCTAATATTCAGCTTGCACAGCATTTCATAGTCATCTGAAGACATATCAGTCAAATTGCAAACATAATTGGAGATGATAATTGGACTCCAAAGGGGTTTTCTTTGGCTTGCTTGTTTGCAGTCCAGGTGGTTATCTTAAGTTTGACTGATACTCAAGCAGAAGTTCTCCCTTTTATTTTTTGCTAAATAAGTTACAAATGTTTTCCAAGCATAGGTCTTTCCCACCATATAACTGACCTTAACTTGGGAAATAAGCAGTGAGAACAGGAACTTATGTTAAAAAGCAGATTAAATGGCATTTTATACACACACACACATGTGTTTTAAGTAACAGTACCACCTTCTAACCACAACAGGAATAAGAACAAAGCCAAAATGCAATGCCTTGACACAATATTTAATGATCATCTACCCATGGATGTAACATTACCCATAGCTGACTGCTATCTACTGTTACTGGACATGCGCTTCCATTGCTCTGATGATGTTACACGCAGAGAAGCTGACCTGGGGAAAATGCACGCACCATTAAATGAAAAAAAAAAACAACCAAACAACCTAAACAAAAGAACAAAATCAGCCCTCATCCCCTACCCCTCAAAAAACCTCGAAACACAACACCCCCAGGAAAAAGCATAAAACAGTAGGAAGGGAGGCTGAATATGAAAGGGTTACTTTTCCAGGTGTCTATCTCCTTTCTTCAGATGCTAAAGTACCCACATACATGGACACCTAATTAATAAACGATGCTGAAGATGTAACTTACTATACTTTTTATTGTGCTGTCACATAAGACATATGTGACAGCACTTTTTATTGTGCTGTCACATATGTGGGAGTTAAAAACCGCATGATCTCAACCTCCTATGTTGAAAAAACACACGCTCCTCACCAAAACCTCACAGATACACTTAACAGCATACCTACTACAATCAACTGACTTCAAGATGAGTTTTTCTCATCCTTCTCAATTTAACATTGGAAAAATTAATGCATAATAAACACCTTCCAGTTTCCTATAGGAAAAGAAGTTTCCACACAAATTCAGCATCATCCATAACCCCTGGACTGATTTAGGTTTCAATTTTCTCCTGGCAGCATTCATATGACACTAACTGCTCAGGGTCACAAAACATTATCCATCAACTTCCAGGGCTAATTGTAACAATTATATTCCTTTGCAATAGAGCATAACTATTTAGAATGCTCTTGGAGTTGCTGCCTGCCCGGAAAACATTGCCTCAAGCATGTTGTCCAAATACGTATCATTACCTCATTCTACAGCAAAGTGGTTTTGAATTATTCCCCCGAGTATGACGCCTGTTTACAGAACCATGGAATTTTCTTCTGAAAAAAGTTTTTGTTGATCATAATATTGTCTTAGGTCATTCTTTAAGTCATTAACAGTCAGGAATGTAAAGTTTTCAGCATTAACACATGGTAAACTAGTGAGATTTCTATAGTATAACATTAATTATTTTTTTTTACCAGCTTATTTCAGTCTTAACTGAGTAGCTCTGTTTTGTAAAATAAAGTAATAGACAAAAATTAATTTATTGTAGGTTCTGTATATAATAAAACCAACTCTGAAGGCAACACCATGCAAGTGTCCTGTGGAATGATTTTCATTTTTCTGCTTGTAAGGCTGCAATGGAACAAAAGCAATACTGAAGGCAAAACATTAAGTGAAAAAAGGAATGGGAATAGCTCAGTTACAGATAACAATCTGTCTATGGTGCAACCAACTTCACAGAGACTTGATCTGTCTATGGTTACTACCACGAATCCTTCTCCTGTCAGTCATGTTGCATCAACAACTGCCAATGACAAAGAAAATGTAACGAAGACAACAGAGATGAGGAGTTGGCCCAACAGCACATCCCTGAGGTCCACTGATGGCACCACTTCATCTTCAAAGGTCACTACGATATCAAAAGATGGAATAAATAATTCTGCCACAAACTTCAACAGAACGTCTTTAGCAATGTTTACAACCATGGGTGACTTTTCTGGAGTGACCCAAAGTGCTGCAGCTATTCCTATTTCCACAGAGACACCAAGGAACACCACAGCCACCTCTCATACCCCTCTGTCTGCAGAACAACCCCGTGATAACTCTTCAATCAACCCCACCACGTTGATCCCCACCGGTATCACTCTGACATCACCCACAGCAAAGCAGGACAGTCCTACACCAAACTTCAACCCCACTCAGCAGACAACAGAGAAGAATCATAATTTTAGCAACACTTCCACCACATCATCTAATTCAAAAGATCCCAGAGAAGGTAAGTATCTAACTAAAGTCCAACTGGAGTAATAAAATTATAATGCTGATATCAAACCTTTTTTAATTGAACAGGAGGCTCCATAAAATATGTGAATTAATAGATGACCTAGTACAGACTAAAACTCACCCCAAATAAAAATACATTTAAAAATTATTTGCTGTTAACTTTTTTGTTTAACACTTCCGAGAGTGAGGGAACCTAATGACAGGTACTGCCCCTTCGCACTGGAGCAGACCTATAAAGCAGACGTGTAGAAATAACATTTAAAATGTGTAATATATCAACTTATTTAAGTTCAGAAACTTTTGTGACCAAAGATGACTTCTTATAAATACTTCCAAAGGAATTACTCATTGTGCATTTAATTACCAAGTTGAGTATGCGTGGGAAAACACGGGAACATAAAACTGTCATGGCACTTTTCTATCCTGCTGCTCTGAATCAGGTCTTCAGGAAAAGAAAAGGAAAGATTAGAAGACAGTAATTTTTTGCCATTAATTAGCTTCAAGCTTTTAACACAGGACTGAAAGGCTTATCCATCATATCCAGTGGAGTACAGTTTGTACCAAGAACTGAAGGAGCATCAGACTTTCATGTTTTCCCCATCACAGTTCTAATAATTATAATGTACCCCACTTTTAGATAACATGATGACTGAAAAGGAAAGGGGGTGGGAGAGCAAGTTCAGTTCCAAGAAAAACAGAATACCTTGAAGAAAAGTTTTATGAAATCTGAGGAAAATCTTGGAGGAATGCAGTTATTCTGCTAACTGAACAGGGGCAGAAAGTGTTAGTGGATTTCTTACCTTGCATACTCAGAAACTGGTACTCTAAAACTTAATCACGCGAAATTCAGAGGCTGCAATTTTAACTCCTGACTTAAATACTTAAAAATAATTGCATTCTAAGAGTGATTATTGCTTCTTTCTTTAAATAAAAGGACTGGTTGATTCTGGAATTACACCTGGAACCCTTTCTGACTAAAATCTCATTTAGCCTTCTTTTGTTTTAAACCTCAGTTATACCCTTGAAAGTCAAGGATGAAGATGTCTGCTTTCTTCTACCAAGGCAGAGAGTTTCTTCAGAGAGGCTGGTTTGGTCTCGGCCTGCAAAGTGTTTCAGATCTTTGGTGAAAAGTCTTACTCCCCAAAGCCCTCGACTGCTATAAAGCAAGAGTGAATTATCTGATTTTACAGATTATTCTCATCCAACTGCCTCTTCTTTCTTTCTCTCCTAGACAAAACTAACAAGGGAGGAGTAATAGTTGGTGTCATTGTAGGAGCCATTTTAGGATCTATATTTATTGGGCTGATTGGATATTTTATATGTGTTAAGAAAAGGTCTGAGTCATTTTCCCACAGACGTCTTTATGATGATACAAGGAATGACCCAGGTAAGGAACTGCACAAGTATTTTACATAAGAACATTTTTTCTTTCTGGACAGAGCTGCTTAAATTTTCTGGTCTTACTGAACTATTAGAAATTATATCACTGACTCCAGTCAAACTAGTTTTCAACGGACAGTACTGTATTAAATTTTAACTTAACCAGTATTCCCATTAACTCTATGTCTCCTCCTTGCAAGTTATTTTTTTAACCTCTGAAATATGAGGAAATATCATATCTAGTATCAGTGAACCTGTTCAAAGAATTGTGTGTGAGTTCAGAACTACAGCTCAAAAGCTCTCCCAAACTTTGACTAACCAAAAAAGGCTAGACTCCTTACTCATCCAACTTCAATTACAGAACGAAGGATGAAGCTATATCTGGTCTTAGTAGTAAAAATATTTTTAAGAGGTTTAAAAACAAGATTGCTTTTGTCTTCTCCATAAATATGTATAAACTTGTACTGAAGTGTAATCACACAGTCTCCAAACATTTGTATCATGTTCCTGGACTTGATTTTTAAATATTTAAACAAACACTGAGAGGCTAAACACACTTTTTTCTCATATAAAATAAAATCAAAACAAACCTCTGGCAATACGCCTTTTCTGGCTTAAATGCAACAGCTGAAAGCTGCCTGAATGTCGGATTAGGAACTAGCTTTGAAAGTTGACCACCCATGTAGTCCTGAACAGGTGTTACTGGGAGGACATGTGTTATCCTCAGGAGATGGTAAATCAGGGCCTTCATCTTTTGCTCCCCCATAAAAAAAAAGAAAGAGGTTAACTGGATTTTGCTGTGACAAACTGCTGAAGTAAACTGTGAGGTACCCAGTGTATGAGGATAAGAATCTTTCAAGCGATACATAAAAAATAATTACATTATCCTTTTAGTTCTTCACTTAGATAACTCACTCGGACCATACGATTCGAGTTTTGGATGTGTGTCGGATGACAAAACCAGGACAGCAGACAAAGCAGAGAAAGACAACGCAGGGTGCCCACCCGATGACATTCCCATGGCTGACATGACACAGTCCCACAGCTCACCGTAACATTTGCTTCGGATTATATTCTCGCCTGTAATCTAGATGATTTAATCTTTTTCCAAAATGACCTGGCAGCTGTTACCTTACAGCCATTACCGTGCCAACAATGTTTTGGAAAGCAAGGGGAAAATCACAAGGTACGCTGATGTGCAACAAGCAGGGCCTGGTACCAGAGCATCGCTCTTCTACTTTGTAATTAAATCACCAATTTAAGGTTTTTCTGGAAGGATATTATGCTTGATTTCTTAGGAATAACATAGAGAGATAGCACCAAGGTAAAATTCTGCCTTGTGTAACTTTGGTCATGAATGCAGACATTATAACAGAGCAAAATTTGACCAGGGTTGAAATGACATTTTAGTATCAACACAAAAAAATCTGAAGTTTAACTACCTTGAGGTAAAACTCTTCTGTCCAAATGTAATTCCTACCTGATAAATTACATTCTTATTCTCACTTTCCATTTGTACTTACCTCAGTGAACACGACAAAAAGAATTAGACTAACTTGGATTACTCAGAGGTTGAAGTTTAAAGTTTGCTGGGGATTAACTACTGAGTAACATATACTACATTTAACCTTGTGATGACACAGAGTTAAAGAAGGGAAAAAAAGACAACAATTCCTCTGTCAAACTGATCTGTTGTTTGCACTGCAGGCTAGATATGCAGAAATGCTGTAAAAGGTTTTGGTACAGGTTAGACAGAAGAAATAGAACATGAAAGAAAAGGAATAATCTCTGCCGTGTATATAGATAGCCTAAAAATCATGCTCCTGTTTTGTCTTATGGCAGCAGAATGCAAATGATTGCATACCTGTATGCAATTATCAGAAGTGTCTAAACAGAGAGAAAGAACATGAAAAAGATATAGCTGTAAAGGCACAAACAAAGTACAGAGAAAGTAAGTATTCACATGGGGTACATGCTACTCTGACTCTGTTAAAATGCTTTATTTAATGTGGAAACGTGGATCATGTTTGTGTAGCCATCTCACTAACTGGCTGTGAATGCTGCAATGAATATATATGTAAAGTTCCATGCATGCACACATCAGAGAATGAAACACTGGCAGTCAAGACTGCAAATGAATAAACCAGGTATTTGTCTCAAAGTTAAAAGATTAAAGAATTGAATGCATACGTGCAGCGTTGCTGTTCCTACAGGGGTCAGTCCTGAAAACAGCATGCTTCCCCTCAAAAAGAACCCCATTTCAAACATGTATCCAGCGTGTTGGATAGCAGAGTGAAAATGAGACACATCCACCTGTATTAGGTGAGAGTATCACTGCTGCTTGAAATTAAGAAGAAGGTAATGTTCAGCTTTCATCTTCCTTAGCACATGTTACACCAGCTTTCCTGATAATGGTAAAGCAGTATCACGTAAGCAAAATTACTTCTTATACTTGAACTCTGGCCTCAGCTGCAAACTGAAAGAGCTCTCCCTAAGGAGAACTCAAAGTTAGAAATGAAGAGATGCCAAGAAACTACCACTGCTTTCTGTGTTAGTAACCATATAAACCAGTGTAACGTATTTTAGGAATTTATGAAACTAATTATTAGTAACTGCAAGGCTGTAACCTCAAGATTAGGAAGCCAATGAAGAAATATCACCAAGGCAAGCAATCAAAGTGTGCCCTTCACTTATATCATGTTAATTTTTAACAATCAAATTATGATTTTTTTGCATGCATATCCATGTGCTTATGTTATCTATGTACCTCTGATATTTTGCTGTTATTTGTATATTGCTTTTTGTTTTTACCAGGCCAGTCTCCAAAATTTGTGACATTTGTTCATCCTTCACTTTAAGTTAGAATTATTATGCTTATCCATACATATTACGTAAATAAAGCTGTTGTGTGCCATTTGACTCTATTTAAAATCATAAAACTCTGGCTTGAATTCAGACAGTTGTATGTATGTGAACTGGTGTTATTTTGTCAGGGTTTACATAGACAAACATTTACAATGGTAAAATTCATTATCTCTTGTCCTAAGACCAGACTTCCCTACCTTCCAGAAGCAGAACGCTATGTGCTTCAGTGAAAGCTAGTTCCATCAGGCCTTTCGTGCTGGAACCATTACACCTGTCTTGCATGGCACTATTACACTGACCTTCTAAGAGAGGGAAGACTGTTCTAGGTAACTCCTGTTCAACAGTGGCCTCTCTAGGTCTCACCCCGCTTGGCTTTGCCCCACGGGTGATGTGTGTGATGTCAGAGTGAATATAAGGAGATATTCAGACTGAGAATTTGCATATAAATAGTTAAAAGTGCTGTAAGCACTTAACGTGAAATCTTTCCTATACTTCCCTCTAATTAGCTCCCACAAAAAATGTTCTCATTTATTCTGTAAGAATTCTCTACAAGACATGATTTTTATATTGATTCCAGAACAGTAAATTAACCTACATGTTTGCCTCTAAAAAGACTTCTGCCTGCACGATATAAAATTCAGGCTTAGCAACATTTAAGATGCTAAAGCCCATTATTGTATTAACAACCAAGCTGTGTGGTGCAGTCGACAGGCTGGAGGGAAGGGATG
>NW_020799103.1:5596882-5601451 GCF_003259725.1 Athene cunicularia
AGCAACACGGTGGCAACCAGCAGGATCACAACCCCTGCTGGAAACCAGACGCTTCCTAGCAAGAGGGTAACAAGTGAAGCTGCAGTGAACTCCTCTTTAGAGACAATACGGTGAGTGAAGGCACTACAGTTATAACCTCAGAGTTATAAAAAGCCTCATGGAGCCTTTTTTTATCTTTTTCCTTCTACTTTGCCACTGAAGTGGCCAGATGGTAATCCTATTCCTTCCCAAGGAGAAGTCTCTCCTCCCCCACTTGGGGGAGATCCAGAACAGACAAATCCTGAAAGGAGAGAATTTTTCGTTGTTTCCTGTGTTCCAATCTAAGGTTGATCAGTTTTTCAGAGAAAAAGCATTGGCAGGAAAAGTTGGGAGCTTACATGAATTTCTGTGCTATTTGCAGACATTAGACTAGGGTGCCTGCAAAGACGGAACACGAGTGGTTACTGTTTGTCTTCCCGGGTTGTCATCTGAGTTTGTTTCAAGGGGACTGGTTTGAAAATACATAGATGGACTGTGACATTTCTTCTGCTGCAATGAATTACTCACACGGTGATAAATGTGAAATTTGCATGATTTAAGCACACGGTGTCATAAGACAGAAAACCTGCTTCTTATTAACTGGGGATGTTAAAATAACAGGACCTGAAGTTAAAGGGATGCCTTGTGGCTTGTCATCATCTCATTTCTGAGATGGGCTGCATGGTTTGCATAATGTTATTTTAATTAAGAAAGATCTTAACTTCAGTGCATATCTTGAAAAAAGAGAAATTAATATTAAAAAGTTACCAAAAAAATCTCATGGAGCCATTTTCTGCTATTGAGTTATAGCAGTATTTAAAACCAAAACCCAAGTTTTGCCTTAGGTACAAAATTTTCAATGGTATTTACTGCTGCTGTTGCAAAACACTTTTTAAATTTTGGCATTATAAAACAGAAAACTAATTTTGTAAAATCTAAATAATTTTTATAAATGTTAAATGTTTTTACATTTTGCCTTTACAGATACTTGAAATGTTGATTTTTATTCAACACTGGTCCTATTGATATGAAATTTCGACATCTAATACAAAATTGATTTTCTCTTTCACATTGCTGCAGTATCGTTGTAATGCCATGGCCCAGAGACAATCACATTTTATAAATACAGGCTTCTGAGCAAGATTTATCTTATGGGCTAAAGAATTCCAAGAAAATGAACAAGGCTTTTTTTCCAGCATCATGAACATAGCACACATCAAACTATATTGCTCACTTGAAAACACTGCACGTATAAAGAGGTACTTGTGATGATTTAAGTTTGAAGGATAGCTTCTTGTAGCAAAATACTTAGTTATGTAAAATCTTTGTATTAGTTTGACAGAGCAAAGTACATCACACGCACATTATGCTAGAGAATTCCTTTAGGACTAGCAGAAATTCAATTACAAAGTAAGCAAGAGAAACACAGTAAGAAGTTAATTATAGGGGAAAACAGGAAAGACCTTCCAACTTTTACTACTCAGGGGACTTTATTAGTTGATGAAAATAGTAAGGATTTAGGAAGGAAATGCTCACAGAAAGTAAAACAAATTTTAGAATAATTCCCGATCATTTCTGAGCATTCCCTTATTAGAAACATGAATTACAAAGGCTGAATAAAACCTCTGTAGAAAAACAACATGTTTTGCAGAAATCTTTGCTGAAACGAGGGCAGCCATTACACAATGAAAGCGGATCTTTAGACAAAAATTATCTTGATAGCCATAAAACAATAATTACCTTGGCATATATGCAGCTTTCATTGAGTTTTTGTAGCGTGCAATTGCGTTCACACATAGGGCACATAATGGTTTCATTTGCCTCGCAGATCTCTTTGCTTTAGTATGAGACAGAAAAATAAAGGTTATGAACGGGCTTTTAGCATTCCTAAGGATTTCTGAGGTTATGCCATTTGTGGTTTCTGTTTGTTAAACAGTATGCCTACACCACAAAACTGGCTCAATAAAATAAATTAAAAGTGAACATTTGGCTGGAAAAGCCTAATCCCAAATCAGTAACCTGAAAACTACAGGCCCTATGTCAGCATGCAGTATTTTTGCATAGTATAGTATACATACTTGTGAATATCCCATTCTCTCCCAAATATCACAAACAGAAGAAAAAAACATTGTTCACTACCTTCCAACCACATATTTTTCAAAGCAATGTAGAAGATACCAAACATTTAAGAGGATGGACATCACTGGTGTAACTACACTGATTTCAACCAACTTGTCCCAGGTTACGTCAGCTGAAGATCTGTTCCACAAGATGATCACGTGCATACTTAGATCAGTTGGGTCACATGTAAAAATACACTGACAGGGATTTCTGGCAGTAGTATTTCAAGTTTTTGCATTTTTATTTCCTACAGAAGAACTTATGTATAAGGCTAATAAAAAAACCACTTTAATATCCTAGCTTTGGGGAAAAATATCTTCAAACCACCTTCTATTCCATAAAGATCCTAAGATTCAGGAAGATGAAGTTACTGCCTTCAGTGGGACCATTCACATTCAAAATGTAGTACACAATTAAGTGTCTTGACAAAGGTAAAACAGAATTAACAGAAGTGTGAAAATGAATTTCACGGCAAAATTTTATTGAAGTGAGTAAGCTTCCCAAAGAACCTCAGCGATTGCACTGCCCTATCCTTTAGCCATGTTGACATGCTGAAATGATCCTATGACGCACCAGGAAAGCAGCAGTATAAACAAATGCCAGGAAATCTCTACTGATTTGTTTTAATAAACACTGTGCTTTCCTCCTCATAAAAGCTCAATTTACAGTTCTAATACTGCATGGAAGATTATGCTTATTTCCAAATGAGTGCATCCATTAAATCCTGTCTGACATAAAAGTAAATAGAAATAAAAGATTCCGGTTGCCCAGATGTCACTTTTGTAATCTTCTGTCATACCTCACATAATATCAGAATCACTAATTCTCTGAAACCCTACAACATAATGTGAACCTGACAAAAGATGCTGTTCTAAATAACCCTTAAGCCAGAAAAAGCATGGCCAGTCATTTCAGACTGACAGAGTAACAGGAATCTTATAGTGGGTCACATCAGACAATTTTCTTGCTTGCGTTTCCATTCAAATGATTAAGCACAGAAAATCGTATTTCAACAATATGTTATATTGGTTTGGCAATAATACAAACTGTTGTCAAATATAAGGCCAAATTGTACTGTACTTTGGATTTAAACTCAACATTATAAATGTTAGATTTTCTGTATTATGTATCTTGAGTTCAAATCTTGATTTCTTCTCATTAATATACGACAGGTCACAAAATCGTACTGGCAGGGATAGGCCACATGCGTTAGCACTACTCTGCAAAGGCGGTAACATTTGTTACACAAGTGTTTGTGACAGGTGCTATGTTAACTGTTACTGCAACTCAAATCTTCAGCATAACAGAGCAAAAGAAGCTTCTCTGTACTGTCCTCACTTATATATCTGAAATCTGACTGCAGCACATGGTGCAAAGACACCTCAAGCGATGCTGTGTTCACACCCGGCCTTTCTGTTTGACTGACAACAAAGGGACAGCTTACAGCAGTGATAATTAACGATGTGTATAAACCCATCAAAGCCAAACTCTTTAAAACCATCAGATTTATCTTTAGATAGACTGATCGACATGTAATAGCTTGACATCTCACTTGTGAATAAAGACAGGAGGTAGATATGTCACATAATGTGCTGAAAGAAAAGGAACCCAAACGAAGGGGCTGCTGTAGGACTATTTCAAGCTCTTCCATTTGACTACCATACTTCACTTTTCCCCCAGTTCAGCTCAGGGTGGGAAAAAGGATCAAAATATATTTAAAAGTGTATGAAACAAGAAATACAGATTAATGTTCTGCGTTTTTGTTTCCGCATGCCTGAGCTCTGTGAATATAGTCCAAAACCTCTGGAAGCTACTATGGAGTTTCTTCAACAGAGATTCTCTTGATTTTTCTCTTGGTTACCTTCATCTCAGAACTGAATCCTGCAATGAGCGGCCAAACCACAATCTCAGTACCCTGGCGGACCTCAGTGCCAGCTTCTGGCAACCACAGTATTACCAAGCTTTATTCCAAACCCATGCAAGAAAAAGAACATCCTCCAACATGCTTTCAGTAACACTGCCTTACACATTTGTTTTGTGATAGGAAAGAAAAATGTCCCTAACTCTGTACAATGGAGGAATTTCTCTTTCTAAACATCGCACAAGCATGCCTATTTTCTTATAATTTTGCCTAATCCCTGAAATGACAGTGTGCCTGCAGGGTTTTTGTCCCTCATCTTATTTCTGCCTCCCTGTAACATACATTTGAATCGCTGAATGATTCAATCAGACCCGAAAGTTTATTGTTCCCCTAAAACTGTAACTGAGGAAGGGAGAGAGAGATTTTGACAAGGGGCAAAAGGCAGTGCGAGAGACACACTCACCCTGGGAAAGAAGGAAGGATACTACCAAAAGGGAGAAAATATGCTCCATTTCCAACTTGCTTGTGGCAGCCACAGATGAACTACAGAGAGCATCTTTCCCTGTCTC
>NW_020799103.1:5601501-5651957 GCF_003259725.1 Athene cunicularia
CCAACGCCCAACAGCCCCTTCTGCACAGAAATCCTTCCTCAGAGCCAGCCTGACCCTGCCCTGGGCAGCTTGAGGCCATTCCCTCGGGGCCTGGCGCTGGGGCCTTGGCTCCAGAGACTCATCCCCCCTCTCTGCCCCCTCCTGGCAGGGAGTTGCCGAGGGCCAGGAGGTCTCCCCTCAGCCTCCTCTTCTCCAGACTGAACCCCCCCAGTTCCCCCAGCCGCTCCCCAGCAGACCTGTGCTCCAGACCCTGCCCCAGCTCCGTTGCCCTTCTCTGGCCACGCTCGAGTCATTCAATGGCCTTTTTGGGGTGAGGGGCCCAAAACTGAACCCCCTCAGCGAGGGGCGGCCTCCCCAGTGCCGAGCCCAGGGCTCAGATCCCTTCCCTGTCCCTGCTGGCCACGCCAGTGCTGACACAAGCCAGGATGCCACTGGCCTCTTGGCCCCCTGGGCACACTGCTGGCTCCTGTTCAGCCAGCTGTCAATCACACCCCAGGTCCCTCTGTGACTGGCAGCTCTCCAGCCACTCCTCCCCAGGCCTGTAGCCCTGCTGGGGGTTGTTGTGGTCATTAACCCCCCCTCAGTATTTTGAAATCAACACATGCTAATGTTCGCTCTAATAAATACATAAATACTCCCCTCCCCTTGGAAACATCCAGGGCTTATATGGTGGATCACCTAACTTTCAGGCTCTTGCTTCTGGAATAGAGCGTGGAGCCCCTGAGGGGCACCGCGGTGCTCTGTGTAGCACAGCATGACACTGAGGCACCTCAGGGTGGGACCCAACATAGCCAGTCTCCACGGGAAGCAAACTAAAATCTGCATGTTCTACCTGCAGCTACTCAACAGCAGCCAAGGGAAAAAACTTCAGACAGGAAAACATGAAAGCTAGCCTGCATGCCTGTGGTTTACACTCTGCAACTTGTGCAAGCAAGGTAACTGCGCCTTCCTCTTAAAAGAGCTAAGCAGGAATTGCATCACCAAGTCTTCTCAGGAGAAGTGTATGACATACACATATGGCACATAATAGCTTACAGTTTGAAAAAAATAGAATCTGAAAAATTCTGTTCCTTCTCTTGCAGAGTGTCATTGCCACATCTTCCTCTTCTGCAAGGAGTGCCTAATATATTAAGCTGTACCCTGACAATAGTAGATTATGAACCTTTGTTCCACCTTGTTGAAACTGTGCCATTGTACATGTAAAGAAAACAAGATTCCCAGTTAAACAGTCCTAGTCCCTGTGCTCTAAGAAAATGCTGATCCTCCACATTACGTTAATTGTTTTTGATGGACATTTATCATGCAGAACAATCCTAATACAGAGAACAATATCCTAAAGATAGCTTCGTTTCCTGGCTGATACATTTATTGCATTTAATGCAGTTTGAAGTTGTAAAGTCTCTCAGGAGTTTGCTGTACAAAAGCAAGCCTGAAAAGGCCTTAATTACAGCACTGCGGAATATAACAACTCACTGTCAAACAGAAGATAAAGACAATAACATAAAGAAAATGTAAAACAGTCCTTCTCAAAGCCCAAGAAAAAACACTCCCTCTGAAACCTGACTCCAAGTATACTTACAGCCTAAGCATCCAAAGTGCTTGGAGGAACAGCTGCAATTGTAAGAGCACTGACACTGTTGTGTCTGATGGAACACCTTCTAAGAAGGGTGCATCCTCTGAAACAGTTCCTAAAAATACAGTCAGCACTTAACTCAAGCACCCTCATCACTATTTCTAAACTGACACAAACCCCTCTCAGAGCAAAATCACAACAGTGGGAAACGTGAAAACTAGGTTCATTTCATGAGGCTGTAATCTCCCCGAAGCTGGGTCTCCTGGCTGCAGTTTACGCTGACATAGTGAAGAATTTTGACAGACTCAAAGACTGACACTATTAACACTGGAAGGAAAAAAAAGGCATCGACAAAAGTTGAAGTTTAGCAACTGTACTACACTCTGGAAGTTACAAGCAAGATGGAGGTGAAGAGGGAGTATGGCTGACTTTTTCACCCATTAGCCCTGACTAGAATGACAACCATTGCAGTACCCATGACATCAGAATCGATATTTGCTGGTTTTCCTTGCAGGCAAAATAGGAATCCCTCCAGATGCAGTGGAAAGAGCACTTGCTGTGAAGGGTATGCATCCAGCTTAATGCAAACCAGATATACAAAGCGGATACATTTGACTGAAGAACCCGGTGGTTTATTTGGTTATTTTTATATGATTACCATATCTGGAAAGCATGCATAAGTATAATAATGATCTCAGTTGTACCAGACTGTTCTTAATTTTCAAAAGGCTATTATGTTTTTAAATGGGATTTTACCTTACTTGGCTGGAATCCATCGTAAATAATCCATAAAGGAAAACAAATAGCCCAACCAGGGCAGCAGGAATAAGCATTCCAGTATACCATCCCAACCAGGCAAAATACAGTCCAATTTTTTCACCAAAATATCGCCTACATGACAAAGAAACACACTGTTTAAAGTTAAAACTTACGGTGATCTCTTCACAGTAGCAGAATAATTCTAATGAGCTACTACTCATACATGTTTATGGTAAAATTATTGTCAGTTTACCAAAATGTTTCATTTCAGGCCAGCATAACATTCTAGAGTAACACTTATTGCAGACTTCAGAACATGTATTTTATAAGGATATAACTAGAAGTGCTCTGTAATTTTCATGTCCTTGCAATGACTAAATAGATGTACCAGTTTCAACATTATTATATGTAGGACTTCTTACTTGCACACACAGACATAAATAGAGACATACATGCAGAGACACAAAAAATTTTTGGAAAGGTGCAAAAGCAGTTGGTATGACCTAAGTATATCATTATAAGCATTTATGATAGATAAGCATGTAATAGGACATATTTAAAACTATTATTGAGTAAACAGTGGACTGAAAACACGAGTTGAAGATTGAGCAATTTAATTATTCAAGACCTGGGTATCAGTTGCTAGAAGAAATGAAGTCGCAGTGATCAGAAAGTCAGTCAAGGATGACAGTACTTTATCAGCACAGAACTGTGCCGTGGCACATGCTTAGCTCCACAGACTTCAGTGGGCACAATGACTGGCTACGACTGTCAGGTCAGGAATAAAAACTGACCGTGAGGAAAAATGAATTATCGGTAATGGCAAAGATGAGGGAAGTACAGAAGTGAAACATCATAATTATTTAACTCCAACTACATATATTTCTCTGCTTCACATCTGGTGATCTATGACATTAATTATAAGATATATACAGAGAAGGTTACTTAAACCCACACAGAAACATAAGAATTAGGTTTCATTTTCACTCCCCTGGATCTGGTAACTGACTGCCCATGTGGGTAACAGTCTTTGCTCCCAAAGGTGCTCTCACAAGGGGCAAGTGTCTCTTATCAGCAGAGCACTCATGGGTTTATATGTTAAGTTTCAAACTGCAAATAGTCAGGCAGTGGCATCTATCTCACTTGAAACTAGCAGCCCTGCACAAAAGACCACCCAAAAGAAGCAATTTAGAGAAATCCAGTCTTATCTGATAATATTGTCCAGGTAAATGTTACAGGAAAGCACAAGGCATTTAGCAGCATGGCTAACGCACTGTTAACAGTTTGTTCTGTTTCACAGAAACAAGCTACTCTTCAAAGTACTAATACCTGATTAAATCAAGAGGTTGGTATTTGTACCACATTCCCCACCGGGCCCAACGCTCATATAAGAGGTGTCTGTGATTCTGAGCTCCGTGTGTTTTGATGGGATGTCTGCTTTTGTGGCTTCCCTGAAAAACACAAACAAGTAAAAAAGTACGTGACTAGGAACTATGGAAAAAAATATATATAGAAATTTCTGAGGTATTTTTGAATATTATTTTAAATGACATGTTCACTGTTTTTTAGAAATAGGTCTCTTATTATGGACATCTCTGGGACATGTGATCTGGAGCTAACATGTAAACCTGACAGAAGAGATACGATTACATATGCTTCCAAAATAGCCAGTTTCTCTAAGAATTGATAGAGCCATACTAGTCCAAGACTATAAAGAACTACTCAATTCTTTATATAGCTGGAAGTACAGTGTTCCTATTTCACTAATATATGCTTATTTGTATGCTTTCGCCTATTTCCATTTTTGAAATTTTTTTGACATGTTTGTGGTAGCTTTTTTTTATCCTCTACTACAAGTTTTCAGAAATTTCTGGTATGGCTGCTCAGTTTTCATCTCCTAGACATTTTCTATAACTTTAACTCCTGTTTAGAAGTATTGAAAAACAGTCTTTCTGTGATACATATTTTCTGAGATGATGGAAACAACAGAACTGGCATTAATTTGAAGCTGCATAGGACTCTCAGAGGCATTAAAAGCAAACCACAAAATCAGTCTGACCCAAAAGGGGTATATCCAGGCCGTACCTGATATTTACAGACGGTCCAATAGACTGAAAAATAATCTTTTTACTGTGCAACACAGAGATTTGCTAGAACCATCCTAAAGCAGAATACCTTGTATTTGTAATTTTATTCCAGTTCTGAAGCAGAACATCTCTCATTGAAATTTTTCCCCACAGAAGACCCTACCATCTTTCACCAAAGAACTGCAAGTGAGCTAAATAATTTCTTGGGAGGACAGCAGAGTTCCTCAGAGGAGTACCTCAGAGTCAGCAATTGATTTTTGACTCTGGTAGATTACTGTAATTCAGCCATTTAGATTTTTATCATTTATTTGAAATCTTGAGCATTCCCCGCAAATAGAAGAACACTAGTTACTTGTTGCAGTCTGCTGAACTTCTGGTTTAAGAATCAGTTGAAAACAAAGCTAAACATAGCAAAGAGTCCAATTCTACTCATTTCTCATTACAGGCAGGAAAGCAAACCAAAAATGTCAACACAGAGAGTGACCTCTGCAACATCTAGGAACAGAACATCAACTTATTCTCAGTCACATGGATGAATGACTGCAGCGCACAAAGCACTACCCAGTATTGTATTTTTGTAATTTTTTTTTTCTTTCCCTCTGCTTCTTTCTGCACGGTTTATCCATAACAGAGTTCAAGTATCAGCACTCCCACTGGGACTGAATTTTCACTCTCATTTGCTCGTGTGATAAAGAAAAAAGAAAATAAAAATAAAAGAGACTGTTCAACCACTAGTCCTTAGCATCAGTCAAGCAGCAATTAAGGTAAGAGTGGCTTAAAAATATGACTTTATTATCCTTAACTTAAACTTCAAAATAGTATCTTATGCCCTCAAAGGAACGCATACATAAAATGGATATGACAGCATGGTTTTGACAACCAGAGAAAGCTTCACAGTTTTCTCTGGTAGTTTGGCCAGCTTTCCCCTAAAGTCTGTAATGCACAGCTGAAGCATTAACAATGGTGTTCAATTATTTATCTAAAATGCTCCTCCTCTATATTCCCAGTATTTAATTATTAATACCATGTAAAAAATTACTCTCAGCAATTTGTAAAGCACGGGCCAGTCCTTTGAAGCACAAGACCAAGTCACAATATTCAGTCTGAGCAACCACAGAGTTCCCAGCTGTGATAACCATGCTACCGATCAGCATTTGAAATGACTGAAGATGTGTGGCTTGCTTCTTTCTTTTCAGTACACAAAGATTGTCTGAAACCCTCTCAAGTCAAAAACGAGCTCTTCATTTTCTTCACAGATTTACAGTTTTCAGTAGATATTAACCTACTGAAATAGATATTGTCAAGTAGAAGTTACGCAGAACTATTCAGAAAAGACTAAATGGGAAATAATTAACCGGTTTCCCTAACTGTGATCAAGTGCACAAGCTATTAGAAAAACAGAACATTTTGTAGGTGGCAGGCAAAAATAATTCAATACAATTAATTGGAACAATTTGAAACAACTGATATTCTCATTAAGAACTCCACAGGCAATGTCCGGTTCATAAAAATAAAAAAAGAATTATGATATTCTAGTTCAGCAAGAAAATGCTGCAGGAAGTTACTATAAATTTTTGCTCATGCAATGTATTAAAAGACAATATTAAAAGGGCTATAAATCAAAAAAGTCCCAACAGATTACATGGTGAAATTAAAAGTTTGCAGGACAAAATTCAACGTAAAGTAGTACCCCAAAACATTTAATTTTTAATTAACATTTTAGATATCTTAAATCTTAACATTTAAGATATCTTAAATCTTAACATTTAAGATTTAATCTAAATATAAATACAAATACAAAATTAACCGGGTCACCTCATGTGGTGGAAATGCTGCTTCATATGTTCCATTATTTAGTAATCTATTAATACCTGAAAAGAAAAAAAACATTAGTTCTGATATCACTTTTTTATACACACTTAATTTCAAGCAGTGCAAATTTTCAAGTTACATATTGAGAATGTAACTTAGTAATAGAT
Source organism: Athene cunicularia (assembly GCF_003259725.1). Classification (NCBI taxonomy): domain Eukaryota; kingdom Metazoa; phylum Chordata; class Aves; order Strigiformes; family Strigidae; genus Athene; species Athene cunicularia. The sequence goes on from NW_020799103.1 coordinate 5,607,900, forward strand.
GCTCGTGATGCTGCTAAACACGACAGCAATCAATAATTCCACTGATCCCTTGAGATTTCTGGCTCTGTCAAACTACAGCAACTTTCTGAGGGCCAACGTCTGCACCTTTTCTCTCGGGGTCTGGTGCTCGTGCCAGATCAAGTGTGAGAAGACAGCTGCATCCATGTGGTGTTCATCAGAGCATACGATCCAGATTTTTTGTGTGACCAGACGATCTGACATACAGAGAGTGGTGCAGACAGACAATCCTTGAGGCAGCAAAGCCCCTGCAGGGTTAAAAGCTAACCTGTTGTTATTAAATAGAAGCCAGCTGAAGGACTTTGTTTCAGAGCAGTGCTCTGCACCACACTGGCTACAGCATCTTGGATCAGTTCCTAGTCTTCCTCAAACCAGATCTGTTGTACTATCAAAGCACATTATAAATAATAATAAATAAATAACCATTAATAATTATAATGAAGATTCAGCAGCCTGTAAGAGCATACCTATAGCCATGAGTTTCCCCAAGAACTAAGTACTGATGATGGATTTCAGATTTGTCCATTCAAATATACAAATTACACTAAATTAATCCTGTAATGAAATTTGCCATCATCAGCTTCAAAGGCATTAGATTTCAACCCTCACTTTCTACGTTTTTCTTACTACTGCTTTTTTTCAGAAACTCAAGCAACAACTTTCTGTAATTTCTATCATCTTCATAAGGTTTTAACATGTCTACATATATTTAATTCTCAATTCCTTCAAAGAATATAGGAAATTATACATACATCCCCTGTTCATTGCAAACGAAACTGAATAGTTAGATCTTCTAAAAAATAACATTTTAATAGAAGCGTTGATACAAACTGAATTTAAAGTTCAGGTCAACTGTCTCTGAGCTGCATGGAGACCTCAAATAAGTTAAAAGAGTAGCTCACATTGATTCTGCTGCACTAGAACTGCTAGGCAGTAGCAGAACTACTAGGACCAGTCCTTGACAACAATCTTCTGAGGTATATGTTAACTTTATTCTGCCTCTTGATCACATAAAGTTATCATAACCTATCAAATATATTTTAAGGAATGAGTAATTACATGAAAAATATTGCCAGCTTTCACTGAGTTATTTAAGAAAATAATCAATGTGACATTCCTTCAACTTTGTGACTGAGTGAATAAAAAGATTTCAAGGAATGGCAAAATTAATTGAGTTTACTCAAATGATACTTTTCCAGGCAAGTAAAGATACAAAATTTTTATAGTTTCAGGTTAAGAAAAGAATACAGCTGTCTCACCCATTTTGGATTTTCCATCTTCATACTTAGTTCTCTGTAGCATGTGATGCACGATTCTGCTTCTTGTGGAATTGCTGAAGAAGCTGTCTTTGTTGTTTATTGTAAAACTATTAAAATAATGGATGTCTTTTAATATTCAAAACAATGCATAGGTGTTGAAACATAGCTGCTCAAGCGTTTTTTTCTTTCAGTGATTTATTGGATCTTTACCCTCGGTTACTGCACAAGACATAAGATTTTACATCCCTAGAGCATCTTCTCAGGTCCAATAAATTTATCATCATCACAGATGATTGCTGGAAAAACAGAGCAACAAAAACTAAATTCTGAAATATCCTACTATCTAGGTCATTTCTGTTCTGGATATAATTAATTTTAAAAAGATCTTCAGATGTAGTGGTTGTTCTCAAATTCAAGTTACTTATAAGTTGGCAGATGTCTGTGTCATGGAACTACCAGAACTACTATTTAGGAAAAAAAAAAAAAATCATCTCCCTGCACTGGACACTCGAGTAGCAGCTCTACAACCACTTTCCCTCAGAGAATCCTAGGATGAGCCAAATAAAGCATCCTTTCCCAGATGGCTCTGGATTCGGGAAGCCAGAAATCTGACATGTAGGAGCTTTCGCCTACGCAGATGTGCCAAAAGTGACACTATTACAGTTGGTAACGTCAGCTGAGCTGGTTGAGAAATAACACCAAAACCAGGTGACTGATCCATTGCAATATAGTAAATCATGGAAAAAAAAAGAGATTATAATGCAATTGCTCTGTCTTTCCAGTGAAAAGTCAGTCTAGTAGCATATAGCATCTTTACTAAGAAAAAAATTAATATTTAACCTAATTTATATTTCTACTTTAAGTGAACTCTTCTCTCCTAAAAGAACTATCACAAAATACTTTAAAAATGAAGAAACAGCCAGAATTTTAAATTAAACTTTTTAGGTCTTGAAAAAATTTATGGTATGGTTTAACTACATCACCATTAACATTCTGATTTGAACACATAGATATATTTATACTTTCAGAGACAAAAGCATTTTTAAAATGCAGACCTGATAAGAAAAAAAAAATCATCACTGGTTTTAGCTTGCCTCCAGGTGTTCCCAATTTCAACAGCTGTCTCAGGTTTTGCCTAAGTAAAATTTGTAATTAAGCAAAGCAAACTTGAGCAACTATTTGCATTTTGTAATGTAACAGAAAGAAAAACTTCTAACCCAAAAAGGCAGTGCTCATTTTTCAGTCAAATTTCTGCTTATAGTTCTGAATGACCATCAAATAGCAAGTAAGAGGCAGTAGAATTTTTGGCTTTAAGAGAAAACCCATAGAAAATATCAAACGTGATACTGGCTATTTGCCAGTGACCATCTGTTAATGGCTGCCTCTGTGGCACTTGCTTCGAAGAAGTGAGAAAATAAAAAAATCCTTGTGGTCTCCGGCACTGCCTTTCCAGTTTCAGCACTTACTGGTGTATGCGTGCACGGCTAAAGGGTGCTGTGTAGCAATCTGTCTCTTCCAGATCAGGTAGGGCCTCCTTATCAAGCTTCATTGGATTTCTGGGCAACCAACTTTTCAACTCTCTCATATTCCTCTGCAAACTGAGACAACAGCAAATCAAATTTACACGCTCTCACCTGCTTGTTATTCATATGTCCAACACCGCATATTTAGTGACATCATACTGGAAATTAAATGAAAGCAGGAAATTTCCACATTAAGGAACTAAAAGAAAATAAAGACTTAAAAGAACAAAATTAACAGTATTTATTTGTGATCTATCTTACACGCTTTAATTGAGCACAACTCATCCTAAAATTAGTGGGATTACGCTTTGAGACAGGACTGCAGTACTGAAGCTGGGGAAAACAATTTTTCAAGGTAGTTCATCTGGCAGAACTGGGGATGCTTATGCTTACCCAAGAATATCTCTGATTACTTTCTCTAGCCCAACTGGACAAGGCAAGTGTAACTCTTCCTCCCTCCCTTGCCTGGCAACTTGGACACTAAAATTAATAAATGTGAAACTAAATACGAGACTGCTCAGGATCAAATTTTTCTGGTTTTCTGTTTTCAGTAAAGCCTGCCCCTGCAAAACTTTCCTCAAAATCTAAGGGCTGATATTGCCTTACAAAACGGGATGCCTTAAAAAACAGCATGATCAAATAAATTAAAAGATACATTATGCAGACACAGTTAGTACATAGAAAAAAAAACCCAAACAACCCCTAGGTATGACTTCCTGCAGTTTCCCAAAAATTGACATTATAAAATACAGACATAATTTCTATATCCCTGATTAGATTATATACTGGGAACATAAAGGCCTTGCTTTATTTATCTCTTTGCTGAGACTTGCCTAAATAGTGTCTCAGGACATGGTTTATACAGCGGTCAATCTAGTGAAGTGCAGTTAATTTTCAAGCAAATGCTAGAAGTTACCTCCTTATCACTTCAGTTTTGCACTCCTTGCTGACTTTTTTTTTTTTTTTTTCATATTCAACTGCAATGCAATATGGGTATTTAAGGAGTAGGTCTCATATTAAACGAGTGCTATATTATGACACTGTAAGCATAAACCAGGATTCAGAAAAAGTCCACATTTTAGAAAAAAAAACATTCCATAAATAATATTTTTTTTAAGCAGCATTTGGGCCTTACTCAATGAATATGTATGCGTGATATATAAAGCATACATATCTCACATCCACAAGAAGTGTAAAGCTAAGTATCAGATTTTTTGATCTGAGGTGAATACTTAATTGCCTGTGCTCAGCAGAAGCACAGCTACCCATTTCATAATGAAGAGTAATATGTGATGACACAGTAAGTTGCTCTCAGGAAGCAAAGCGACCTTTGTGAAAATGTACCTCATTATCAACATCAGCACAAAAGTTCTACCCCGACACGGTGTCAGACAGAAATCTAAGCCAAATGTTGGATCGGAATTTTACATTTTTCATTTAAAATGGGCAGAATTTTCTTCTTGCTCTATATTGCCAAGGTACTGGTGCACACTCTGTATGTAACTGGGACTTGAGGGCCACCACTCTGTTTCACACTGAGCGTTATGAGCCACAGGACCGAAGTGTTCATAAAGCTGAAACACAGAATACAGTTCCTAGGCAGGAGAATCCCCTAAGTGTCTCCTTTGCTCAAATAATACCTTACTGTATGAGCAGATGTGCTGTACTGGTTCCAGTGGAAGTTCTCCCAGTACAAAGTTATACACAGTGTATGTAAAGTACAGTTTTCACTTTATTATCTTCATCTTTTTTTCTGCTCATTTTTTTTGAGAGTCCAAACCCAGGCTTTTCTTTAATGAGGAAAATATGCAGATACATCAGGAAGAACAGAAAAACAATGCACCTGATTTCAAATTTTTTTATTATGAAATTCTTTTAAAATTGGTTATGTGAAAAGTCTTTATCATTTTCCCCCTTCCAAAAATCTAAAAAAAACCCTAATAGACAATTATCTTAAAGAAATCAGCTCTTGTTTGAAGTTCATGTCTGCTGCTTTGAACATGCCAAGTAATGAACAGCATTGGAGTAAATTACAAATTATGTCCACATGATATTTGCAATTTCTCTTCTGTGGCAAAAAGACCTTTTATCTAAGGTGCGATTGCTTTTTCATTCCATCACTTAATTGTTGATAACTCCAAAATTTAGTGCCTTCAGAGAGCATAGAATAATTCGACTGAAAAATATATCCCCCCATGTACAAAAAAAATCCAGCAGGAGACACCTCTTTCGCTTGGCTTACATTATTTTACAGTTGAAGAAGAAATGGAGTTTCATGGAGCTTTCATTCAAAGTGATAACAAATTTAAGACAAATTTTTGCCTAAATCAAAGGACTAAGTATTAGCATTTTTACTCAGAGTGCCTTTCTAGGTCAAAAGTAGCAGTTTAAAGTGATTCCTGACATAACCTATTCAGCGTAGTTGATTTAGTAAGAGGAAAAAGCCGAGAGAGCTGGTCTGGTGAAGTCACTCATGAAGTCAGGAGTTCATGCCATCAGATCAAAGATGTCCCAGTGGAACAGTGCTGCCAAGATACGGGCTGCTACTTCAGGTGTGCTCTTACTGAAACCACTCCGGCTGGAGCTACTGTGCCTTTATGCACCTTGGACTACGAGATACTCTTCTGAAACACATATACATTTTATTCTTGGATATAAAATTCAATATTTTATGAAGCTGCCTGTAATTTCAGCTTTGCTCAACTTCCAAGCTCGACTGTACTGTTCTATTTGTTTGGTTGTTCTTTTTTGCAGAACTAGTTAGTCCGAAAATCCTTGCAGATTACATTTACACAGCAGACTGCAATGCAAAGGAACACAGTATAGGTGAGTTTGGAATTAACTGATCAGACTCAAGGAACGAGATACCAGAATTAAGCAACTGCCACTGATCATGTTAGGTATTTCTGACAGCAATCACAACCCAGTAGTTTGCTCAGTGTTTGCACCTCTCAAGATTGGCCAGAATTGTCAACCATATGTCACCAAATTACATGGGCGTGCTACGTTTCCATGTTTTATAATAGGAAACATGTTATGGTTGACAGATTCAACATACGGATACAATCACCACAAAAAAGGGAAAAAAAGATACTATATTTGTTCAATGGAATTATATTAATAATTTCACTTCAGTGTGCAGATTGAAATCCAGAAAGTTTTAAAAGCCCTTTCGCAATGCAAAATTACTGCAGCTCAGCTGCTGAACAAAGTCATTTTTGGTTCTCTGTCCTTAGAAGTATAAATTTATTTCAACATTTCAGTGGGCAGAGTGAAGCTGCATTCCTCAATGTCAGTCTTAACCAGCATGAAATCAGTGTGTTTGATATGGCAGATACAAGACTAATTCATTAGATTATTCAGTCTTAAATCTGAGAGATCAGACAATTTTTGATAGCTACATTATTTACTTGAATACCCCAGTTTTAGCAACTTCCTTTCCTTTGAAAAGATTTGTTGAAGTCTTTCCAAATATTGCTCTTAAGGAGTATGATAAATTTATTTCTACAGTGTGGCCCCATGAATAGCATTCAAGCTTCACAGGAAGAAGCACAATGGTAAAGGGATTTTTAAGATACATAAATAAAGAAATAGAGAGATACCACACAGATATCACATATACGAAAGATGGTACAGCAGTAAGCATTACATTTATCTTCTGTCCTTTCATTCATGCTCCTAAAACTCTTTTGCAGACTTTTAAAAGGACATTTATAGAAATGTATGTACCCTACAACCATGTCAGTAAATTCAGAGAAACGTACATGTCACAGCAGGGTCTAATATACTAGTGTTACCTCATATTCTTAGATTATAGGAACTCTACAGCCTTAAAATTCTACCTTTGATATACAAGGATTTTGATATAGTTCTTCATCATAGCTCTTGTAAACTCCACTTACCTTAGAAATATGAGAGATCTGATAAATTACAGAGAAGCGGTTAAGTTTGGAAAGTTGTAAAATGCAAAGGAACAATTACAGGAGTAGAAGTTAAAATGATGAGATGTGTATGGCAGCAATTTCAGAGTTAGATTTCATTTATAGATGTAGGGTGTTTTTTTTCCCCCACAAAATTTCTTCGTACACTAGTTCATATAAAGTGCCAGAAAAAATATTCAGAGAAATATTCAACTCCAGATTCTCAGTAAATCACAGGTAAAAGCATTTGTCTCAAATGAAAAATCAATCTGGCATGAAAAGTGTTTATTACTTGGTTCACAGTTACTGTGCAACTTCAGTCGCACATTTCAGACATCTGTCCTTCAAAATAAGGAAAATAAATGGTTTTAATATCTAGGACTCATAGGATGGATTACAGATGGAATGAGACAATTTCGCAGTTAAGCTTGTTGATTTTGCCTTTGCATTACAAAGCACATCGCTTATATTTTTCCTAATGCACACTAAAATAGAGCAAGCATGTGAATGACTGGGAAGAGGAAAAAACGCAGTTGTAAATTTATGTTACAGATTGTTATATTGCAATATATTTTATCTGCTCATGTGTTTAAAGTTTTCTCACTTCACTGTCCAACAGTGCTTTGTCTATTTTTGTTAGCTGATCATCTTGCAAACTGATATCACGAGACTACTTAAATTGTTCCTGAGACATAATGAGAGCTCTTCATCATCTAAAGTAACAACAGGAGAACCTAAATCAAACCTAAACTCATCTCAAGATCCATCTCGAGAAAACCCATGATAGAAAACTCTTCCAGGAGATTTCCCCCATGTAAAAATTTTCATATCTTTTCTGTAGGCAACTAGGATTTACAAGATATCATTATGTCTGACTAGAGCAAGAGGGAGTGATTAAAGCTCACAGTGTCCCTCGTTCTCGCTCCTCAGCTCCCCCAGGCTCCTTTCACCTGCTGCTGTGGCCTCTTGTACCCTTCTCCTGGCTGACAGGAGCAGCGACAGCCACCGCAGGTGATGTTTGCATGTGTCTGCCTCCCAAAGAGTTACACGGCTTTCACTGCAGTGTACAAGTCATTCTGTCAGCTATCGAATAAAAATTCAAAACAGCCTTTGGTGTGTGGCGTTGATTTAGTCCTGATCACCAGGACACATGAGAGAAGTTAGGTTTCTAGGTCTAAGGAAACAGCTGACTCTCAGAATCTGGAGACGTACACTCAACGGTATCTTTCATGCTAAAGAAGTATGCATGGTAACAGCAGACGTAACTGTAGAGAGCTCCAGTATTAAATCTTCTGTCAGGATAAGACTTTTTTTTTTTTTTCCCCCAGCATAAACATTTTTGCATTTCTAAAATGAGAACTGGCAAAGCTTTAAAGTACTGCATCTTGTTACAGATGAATATTTTAACACTTTGAGCTAACATATTTTGAGTTTTCAGGAAAATAATCTAATTTTCCAAGTTTTCTAGATAAATTTACAACTGCGAATGGATTTTCTTTAGCAGGGTGACTATCTGACAAAATTAGAAGCTACACATCACCCACCAACCTGCCCATGGTTTTGCTCCTCCAGTCAGTGTAATAACATTTTTTCCTGAAAGAACAGCAAAAATTAGCTGAGAATAATCAAGTAGGAGACAGGTGAAAAGGACATAAACATTATAAAGGAACACTGGACATTTAAAAACATGCATTTTCATAGGCAGAAAGGTGAAAAACACTTTTAAAAGGCAAGTGAAATAGAATAAGTCATTAAAATGCTGTATTTTCGCATATTTTCATGTTTGAAATTTGTTCCCAAGTCAAAACGAAGTGTTAGATTTGTAGCTAATAATAATAATAATAATACCTAATCAATAATTAATTCATCAGGGACCCATCAGACAGGGTTCAATGGTGTCATGCTAGTATTTATTTCATGTGATCCTTCTTAGCTTTGATTTCACAAAACTCATTTTAGAAGAACCACCAGGGCTTGCATGCCATTAAATATTTCATCCACTCTATGCATTAAATACCATAAGCACCTAATGCCATTAGATACTCTCTTTATTCTCTGAAGTGGTATACCATCACCGTCCCTTGACACTTTGCATCCAACTGAAGAACAATGCACGGCCCTATAAATCTAGGAGTACTAACTGCAACAACTTCTACGTTAACAGTTCTTTTCTCTCCACCCTTCACTGCTCACAGACACTTAGAGACACAGACCAGAAATTCCCAGCAAAGCCTTCTGAGAACAGTTACTTTGAAACCATATAGAGACATCTTTACTGCAATGTAAGATTTTGCGCATCATGTTTCAGGTTTTTTTCTGGCCTCCTCCTATCATTTCATGTCACATTTCAAACACACAAAGGCCTCAATTCGTACCTCTACTCATCTGGGGACAGTGAAGTTCAGTACCAGGGACTGCTCCTCACTTAGTTCATCTTCTACTTAAAAAATCTGACTAAATCCTTTCTATTTCTGCAAGGTTTTTTAGGAGGAATTAAAACAAGCTTATTTAGATACATTATTATAAAAGGTTTAACATTATTTTCAGTTGATATTTTATCCTCCCCCTGCCCTCATTCTAACACACAGAGAAATGGTACTTCCACTCTGGATACTTCTCCATCACTCCTTAGCCTAGAACCATACATAATTAACAAGATCTGCAACTGCCCATTTGGGCAGTATTTGAGATTGATTAGAGTACATTAGTTACATTAAGGTAACAAAGAAATGGATACATTAAAAGGACTGAGAAGGAAATGTTGCCTGGAAAATACCTGACCATCAGAGAACTATGTATCTACCAATCTGCAGGCTGTTGGCGGCCTGACACTTGGCACTACTAGGCAGAATTTTACACAAAGCAATGAAGGATTATTAAAGGATTTTCAGACATTACATCTTTTAACAAAACCATTCCTTCACTCCCTTTAATTGCCCCTAGCTGTTTTGCACAGATGGAATCCAGCTAAGCTATAGATACAACTATAAATTTATTCATTACACACAATAATAATTATTTGTCACAAGAGATACTTGTAGACACAGATAAAATTAAACTTTTGTCTAAGTTCCAGAAACACATAATAGGGTTTAATTTCTACTGACAGATCGTATACTTAACAAAAATACATATAAATTGTTTAAAAATATATAATTAAGTCATGATATAAACTTGGTGTTAATTAATCTTGTTTGAAACCATATACAAAACAACTGTGATTACCACAGACCGGACTTTTCAACTGTTAGAAAATTTTCCTTTTGTAATTGAAACACTGAGATTCCATCTACGTTACATATATTATGTATACTCCGTATCCTACACCACATTAAGGTATAATGCCATGCTAAAACAGTTCTGGGATACTGGGTGGTCCCTTGGGTGAGAAAAAAACATTTTTATTTTTCAGCAACAGAGAGAAATACTTCTTAACCTGTGTAATAATTCTATTGATTTTATTTTTTTTTTAGATTCCTGGATTGAGCAAAGTGAACCTAAAAAGCATGAGTTGAATTCTTCATGTATTATTCATATATAATAGTGACATATTTTAGTGATCGTAAAGCCAAAATTTTGCAATACTGTGCCTGAGAACAAGGGTGTACTACCTTAAAGTACTGCAGGGAAGGTTAGCTCTCTTCTTCGATTATGTATTAAAAATGGACAGTCAGAAATAAATCAGAGAAAGGCTAAAAGAAATAATCTCTTCTTAGAATCACTGAATATCTCAAGTTGAAGGGACCCATAAGGATCATCGCGTTGAACTCCTTGCAGGACTACATAAAACAATCTAAGGACAACCTCAAACATCCTGGGCAGGAACCACTCTAGCTCACTGTAATTGTATGATTTGAGCTTCCTCTGGCCAGTGAATGGAGAAAGTAGTGATCTCGGGGAAACAAATATGTGCCATCTAATTAAGAAAAGTTTGACTGAAATAAGCAAGCTCAAGACTTAAACCAAACAAAAGTGCTTTTGACAGAACACGCAACCGAACCATAAAATGCATGGTCACAGGATTCTGTTACGGAAGAGGAGATGGTTTTTTTGCACCCATGAAAAGACATCAGGGGATAATATAAGCAAAGATGAAGACATAAACTCTGCCGCAGAAAGCCTCTAACCCGCAGCCTTCTGTGGGAAGAGAGGAGGCATCATGAAACACTCATCTGGATCTGCTCGGCTTCTGTATTGGACACTTCAGACTGGCCGTTGGCAGAGCAAGACAGACCTGTGTTCTATTCTGCTACGTCCACTTTGTGTTCACTAGAAAACTGCTCTCACTCTTTGTTTTTTTAAGATGTATGGAAATCAAATAATTAATCACCCAAGTTTAATTTAAATTCCTACTAACATCTTTTTAAAGAGAAAAGAAATGGTGATCAATTTACCATTTCTCACAGTACTGTTATGGAGGTACAGGTGGATAGCAGACTTTTTTCTTAGCAAATAAATGTGTTTCATTCTGCAGCAAAACTGCCAACAAGGTGAAGCAGCAGAAGTTGACATTTTATCTACTTTTGGAGTACCGAATAGAGTGTGATAAAAGGAAGCTAAAGCAACAACCCAGAGACAAAGAAACATGGATCAGACATTTTGGGGGGGGAAAAAAAATTACATGTTAGTTAATAGTATAATAAACTTTGAATGCCTTCCAAATAAAGCAGCATTGCAAGTTTTTTTTTTTTTTTACTCCGAAGAGCGCTACTGGTCTGTGAAGTTACCAAAATGAAGAATGCAAACCATTACTAAATCCTAACTTAATTTTGTGACTTCAAGTATCAAAAGAAAGAACGAACTATTTTTTAATTGGAATGTACATTTTCATGTGTGTGTATACACATATGCAAACATTTCTATATTTAAAATGTTGACAAGTAATTACTTGAACTGGAGAAGCTCTATAATAATATACTCAAACATATGTTGCTACAGAAAACATTTTTTTGGTGGGAAGGACTCAGAAGGCTTAATGGGATGATGTGGAAGCTCAGTATAGAACTGGGTATTTGAAGGAAGTTTTCAGCAAAGGATGCTTCACAATGACTGTTTCTGGCTTAGGACCAATGCAAGAGAGCCACACTGCAATAGCTGAAATCAGCAGGGACATGACAGAGAGAGCACTTGGCAATCCAAGTGAGAAAGGAGTGCTGTAAGGGTATTTTCTGTCAGTCACAGAGCTTTGGAATCTACTTACTACTTTAACTCTCTATGAGGATTACAGCACACTACATGCTCTTCTCTCTGGAAGAACATTAATAATTGATTTGAAAAGTGACATTTTCTCTACAAATATACAACAAATACTTATTTGTAAAAATGTATGATAGACTTTGTTTAGCACTTAGACAAGGAAACTCATTTCAGTTCATAAGACCAAGAAATAAAGGTATCTCATTTTATTCAAAGTATGCCAGTATGTGTTCTATTGGAGACACACTTCACTTGCCTTTAGGTAAGACTTCAGAAATACCCTAAAATCATGGAGAACACTTGACCTCAGATGGTGAATATCTGAAACTCTGCTAAGGACAGACAAAACAATGTGTGAACTACTAACAGTATTTCTAAAGACATGCTTGATTTGACTTGGAAGGTAAGTTTAAAAACAAGTACCACAAGTAAATGTGAAAAAAAACAGCACCTTTTATTTGTTTCTCCTCTCTATCAACTAAGTTAAATACAAACATGCCTGGCCAAAAAGGAGCAAAGACTGCCTTAAGGTAGGTCATGAACTTCCAATATTAAGCAGTAAATTGTAAGTTTCTTAAAAGAGTTTCCACAATACCTGAAAGGCATCCTGATGTTCATTCTTTCTGCATATTTGCACAATGTCTCCCATGGACAGTGGATTTTAACAAACATGATATCACTGTTTGTAACAGCTGGCTGTAAAGAGCAGTAACAAACCAATACATATTAATAATTGAAACCTCTATGGCATTCACTGCTTTAAAAAGCGTTCTTCAGGGTCAAATTCTGCTTTTAAGCCTGAAGTGGCCATTCAAGTCTGAAAACACCGTAAGAGCTCTCAGTTAGGCAAAGTACTAACTTCTTTTTTTTTTTTTTTTTTTCCCCTCCCTACCCCTATAATATGAGTAAATTAGTAACTGTCGAAAGGAATCTGCAGGACAGATCTCTGCTTATAAACATAGCAAAAGTAGAGAAAGGCTTTATGCAGCATTTTTTGACATGGATTAAATGTATTCATTTCAAATCCCCTCAAAATACCTTAAATGAGCAATTTGAAGACCGTTTGGTGTGTCTCCCATTTAAGGAGAATAATGCTCAGCTGTTAGAGACATACAAAGAGCTGAGAGAAGGCTGCGGGTCCCACTCTGCCAAAATGGTAACTCCAGGGAACAGTTAAGGAATTGCAATATCTGCTACGAACTTATAAATGTGATCTCTGTACAACTTGAGATCTTTTGTAAATTTACAAAGAATGCTCTACACAAATGTTTTTCATCACTGATTTATTTGTACAAGAGTTTCAGCATTAGGTCCCTATATTTATCTCTCATTAAGAAGACTTCAGTTCCATACACTTCTCTCAGATCTATTTGCTTATAAGTAAATGTTTTGGTAGAGAAGAGTCTGATTTAAGCTTCCCAAAAAGCTGAATAATGCGAATTTTGGTAATCAGAAGAAAATTTATTTAAAAGATTAATAAAATTTAAATTGTCCACAATTCTACCTACCAGTTCCATCAAGTTATATTACAGTTCAATAATAGTACTTCTCAGATTTTATTTTTCTCAAAAGAAGTGGATTAAAAAAATACTACCGGAAGAGAAATTAAAACACTTTGTATCCAGAATTGCAATCTTATAAATACTTCTTTTAAGTGTCAATACTTCTGAATTGACACCAACTGAGACTGGGGTATTTATTGAAATCAAAACAAACCCAGATATTTTTACTGCTAGACTGTAACAATCTTTAAAAACCTTAAAACCAAATTTTAATCCATTGTCAGGTTAGTTATTTACAAACATTCAACACGCCACATTATCAGCTAGAAATTTTTTAAGTACTTCAAAACAGTTAAAAGCTCATTGCTTTACGTAAGGTAATTCTGCTGAATTGAAAGCATAAATGAGGAAAAAACCACATGAAGTATAGGAGCTCTACTTCAGGACAGACTAAATACATGACTGTTTATAAGTAATCCATGAAACAGCAAAAATCCAAGGCTGTTTTTCTGGCTGCTTTCCTTTATTTTTATATTAATACTGTCATTGCTAGGGATGGATTAACTTGATAATGACAATCTTAACCCTTTGAAAAACAGGCACATTTAGTATCATGCATTCTGGTGAAAGACATAGAGATTATATATTAAAGCAACAACATGAGTTACTGGAGCTTCTTCTGTTCTGCAAGCATACGGAGCTGCAAGTTTTTCCTCTATATTGCACCACACCTCTGTGTGTGGGAGCATATAAGCATGCATCCCCAAAACATGCTACACACAATATCAAACAACTGTTATTATTCATTTTAAAGCATTAAACAAATGGTGGAAACAGCCTGAGTAGAAAGGCTTGTAAGATTGTCAGGAATCTTTTATAAATTCAGTGAAGTATGACAGTATTATAAAGGGCTTTTTATGCCATATAAGCTACAAGACTCACCTCTCGTTCTAACATCAACCCTTCTGCTCTCAAATTCTTCTCAAACGTGCTTCTCTTTTCTACCTGTGGACTTGACTTTTTGTAGACCAAGATGTAATCAATGCGTTTTTTGCCATCTTTGAAGAAGAGTCCCGACGATGCCATGGCATCAGTCTGGAAAAAGTAAAAGAAAAATACACTAAATATGGCAATATGATTATATATAAAAAAATATATATAAATTTTATAGTACAAACATACCTGTATTTTCTCCAAGAGAGAAATAAATCTAAAAAATTAATAAAGAAATGCTATCGATTGGCATGTTTTCCTGGATATTCTAGTTGACGTGCATTTTCAATGCCGTGCTAGCAATGCATACGTCTTGTCTAGTTCCTTCCCACCATGCTTACAAACACAAGAGATTCTCTGACCTTAATACAGAAAACCCTGCTTTACATGCTGCTGCTGGAAGCTATTTTTGCATTCTGCGTTTTGCATGATTCAGAATAGACAGTGACTGTATCAACTGGTGTCAGACTATGAAGACTTGGAAATCTGAAAAGGTAAACTGAGAAACTATCATCATCTTCTGGAAAATGTAGCACTCATTTTAAACCAAACTGTCCAGAAGAAGTATGTTTGACCTGTTACCCACACAATCAATAGCTATAAATAAAACAACAGTAAAAGCACAACCTGAGTCCTAGTCTGGCAGCACACACAGAGCCCACTGGACTCAGCCTGGAGCAGGTTATTTTGACTCAAGGTACCCATACAGGGAAAAACAACTTTTACACTGAAGTGTAGCTCAGGCAGTGAAGAGTCTGTGTTTCAATTTCTGACATCAAAGGCCCATAATTTCCTTAATGAAAAGAATATAAGGAAGTTTCACATTTATACGAACATATATAGAATACAAATTCTCAGTCATAATCAACAACAGAAGCATTTCACTTACATAAGTACCAACTGAAAGTACACACGAATTAAGCCTCCACAGCATGATGTTTATTTTGCCTCTACCATAGACAGGATGAAGTTCAACCTTCCTCTGTGTGGGTGGTGTTATTTGGATTTTCATTTGTAAAATTATGTAAAGGAAAGTAAATATACCAACAGACTAGTATCTGGGATCCAAAAGATAGATGGATGCACGCAGTAGGGATCTTTTACAATCTGCACCCAAATTTGATAAATTTCTCACCCCATAATCTTTCTACTTCATGGTGATGATGTTTGGAACAAAATTTATTTCCTTCCTAAGGCAGCTTGCAAATTCTGACAGCTAAATCTGCTAGAGAAAAATCACTTTGATAAACTCTTACCAATAATGAAACAAAGCCCTAGAGAGATTTACTTTGATGTCTTGCGGTTTTGCCCAGAGAAACTATAAGAAGAGAAGGAAGAATCCACTAGTAGAAAAAGTGATGCCACTGGAAATGGAAGAACTGAATCCAGTAATAGCACCACCTCACCAGGAGCATTTTTTGAGAGACAAAGATGCAGGGAAAAGTTGTAGAACCAGAAAACATTGGAGAAAGAATGAAAGACAAGTAAACAGTCTTTGAAATGTATTCACTTCCTCATGGAAACAACAACACGTTATCTGACCTACTGCTGACACATAAAACTTTTGTAAACACCACCATAAAGTTGACTGGTATGGGGTCTTACAGACCAAACAGGACTGTATTGAACATCCTATATATATATATATATATATATGTGTGTGTGTGTGTGTGTATATATATATATATATATATATAAAAATCACTTTGTAGACTTGCAAGGAAAATCACCTTGCAATGGAGGAGTACGAAGAGGAGAATGAAGCTTCCAATGCAGAACATTCCGGTTATCAAAAGTGGGGCAAAGAAAAGACATTTTCTGTATCTCTTCATGTCTTGGTTTCCAGGAGGTGTTTTAGAGATAATAATGAATGAGTTCAGGGCTATCAGATCATGTATAACACAGAAGTAGCCATGGAAACAATTTCAGGAACTAGGGTAGGAATTCTGATAGAGGTAAAGTCTGAAGCGTGAAATCCCTGGGCACGGTAACTACCTACAGCTGCAAAGTCTGCCTGAACAGCTTTCCTGTTCTTAACTCTGAGTAGAATTTTTATTTCTCATAAAATAAAACTTTCTGCCAATATAATTTATCATTGTTCCTAGAACTTCACAAGACGCAATTAAGTAGAAGGATTACTGTCTGCTTAATGAAAACCACCCAGTTTAATTACTAATTCTCCTTCACACCATCACCATGAACTTTGCATTAATATCTTCAGTAGTATTCACACTGAAGAACGCCACCATTTCAGTGGTTAGTGTCTACATTCAGAGTTTATGACTCAACTCAAGTATTTTCTGGAAATCAATACATTTCTGATGCTAACCACAATGGACTTATTTCCATTAACAAAAAATGAGATTCCTAATTAATGTTTGCTTTGTTTCAGGATGTTTAAAAATCAAACCTAGGACCCCAACAAGGTTACAAACTTCTTGAATTACACAGAATTAGCTGTGAAAATATTTAAAAATAGTACGAGATGCATTTTTTTTTGATTTAAAAAAATCATACTTTCATTAAGACGACACTTAAGGTGTGTTTTATGAGAAATTTTCTAAGCACACAACTAAGTTCGCAATCATCTTTTTGCGTTTGAAGGCTTTTGCAATGGATAAACCAGAAATAGCTTTACTATATTCATCCTTTCAAATACTTAATTCCATAAAAATATAGATTGATTGATTGATTTTAAGTGTATATTGTTTTGCGGTTTTTTTTTTTTTTTTCTTTTGCAAATAACCATGAGCATAATAACCTAGGAAAGAAAACTGAGGATGTATTTGCATATGCAAAGACATCCAAACTATCTTGGGCATCAAAGACAACGCAGCCTGGTTAACATGACAGGCTGCTGTAATTACCCATGCTAATGTATTTCTGTGTATAGTACACTGTATTGTGCAGAACCTAGCTGTTTTCTGAACAGAGAAGATGACTTCCAGAAATACCTGACCTTCCTAATAAAACTGCAGTTTAACTCTTGAGGAGTAAACTAAAGAATTAGTAATTATTTTAGCTTCTTCACAGAGGACATTCTTTTCCATTTTCATTCTATTCAGACTTACAGAGTATGCATGAAAAATACGTTTGTATATAATATGAAAAATACACTTCAGGAAAGGAGAAGGCTTAGCTGATCTGCAAAATTTTGAAAGAAGTCTGTTCAGTGTTAATGTCTGAGGAAGCAGCAACGGAGGATGTTTGGAGACAGGAGAAGGCTTCCCGGTTTTAATACTCAACCACTTCTGTTTGCTCTTTAAGACTAACAGGGAAGTCATAAGAAGCATACTGACATAACCATTGAAAATTTTTCTTTACATGTTTATTTGTAAAAACTTTCATCTTTATGATAAAATTACTTAGTACTTTCCCTGCATGTCCTGAAATATTTTCTGACCTTTTTTTCCTTTTGAAACAAAACCTCGCAGCAGACGAGATACAGAAACACCAGAAGCATAAATGAAATATACTTTTGTTGCACTTTACCATGTTATTCTATTCCAGGATAATGATTTTTAATTGTTATCATGCCTTTTCAACTTTATTTACTTTTGTGCTGTTAGACTGCATTTGTGGACTACTCCTTATCTACCAGACTCCCTTTGCCATTCTCCTTTCCAGCATACCGTTGTCAGCTGACATCTTGTGCTTATTTATACACTAAAACATTTTTATTACCAAATATTCTCTTTCAGCATGTATGCCGGACTTCCGCTGAATGTAGGCACAGGATTATGAGTGAACTAATGTATGTGAAAATAGTGATAAATTGACAGGATTCGAACATATAGCACAAATCTGTGCGACACTGAAAGTCATGGCCTTAACCAGGAAAAATGAAAACAGAAAATACTCCCTGCAAAAGTATGGAAAACAAAACATTAAGAGTGAAGAAAATTTTTATTCTGCAGATATTACATTTAATTTACTCAATTTTTCAAAACCACCGTGAAATTCTCTTAGCAATACATTTCTTTTGCAGGAGAGAGATGAATAGATACATTCAAAATCTCAAATAATCCAGTAAAATGCCTAAACAATGAATTTCTGGTTTTCACGTGTAGATTATCCTTTAATAACCACTGTAATAATCTACACTGAACATACCAAGTTTTGCTCAACTTATAATGAATTTTCAACAATATGTCTAGCTCATTAGATACTATCCTGCATACGTTTTGGCCAGCTGCTTATTTAAGATCTTATTTCAAACTCCTTATATGTAACTTCTCTGAAGACTGAGAAATTGTTTCCGATCCTATCCAACACCAAGCTAGTCTGGACATGCAGTATTAGAGTGGGTATCAGTGGATACCAGAAAAAGGCAGTAAACTAAGCCACTGTATAGGCAGTATTTCTTTATAGTTCCTGAATCCACAGTGATATCTGAACTTTGTTCTAAAAATCCTTTCTTGGCAGATATCAAAAGACACTACCTAGATAAAAAATTCATCTGATAAAAAATTCGTCAGATCCAAGAGAGTAACAGCAATGCAGTGAATGAAAAGGAAGTGAAGTGTAATTTCTGAAATATTCCTATCTTGCCACCTTACATGTGATAGTACTTGGTACAGCAAAGAATCCACTGCTACTGACATTGCTGCTTCTCTGGACCAATGTTGCCTTCCATTCAAGTGATAAAGTCTGTTTAAGCCTGCTTTCCTTTCCTAGTGAAACCAGAACATTCCAACTATCAGCTTTCCAGCCAGGATCTTCTCATTTCCTCTATTTCCCTTGCAAAGACAGATACGACTCGCTCCATACTTTGCTCAGCAGCCACTTGCTGGCATCACTCCTCTGCACAAAGATCCCTTGACAGAATCACATACATGAAGTCAAACTTTCTACACAATCTCAACAGCAGTGGGTGATGAAAAGACAGCAGAGATGGATAATGGGTCTGAACAACTCACAATCTTTCAGTATGAAATCTGTGGATTCTGAAATTATACCTGCCTATAATAAAGGAGATTATGAGTTATAAATCGTAATCAAACAAGAAAAGTAGATGACTATCAAGATGAGTGTTGGCATCCAGATGCGGTATCAAAATTATCTATTTCTAAACCTTTAAAACTGCAGCAGTACAGATGAGATTTATGAAAAGTGACGCTTCATGTATGTGATCTGAAACACTACACAATTCCTGAAAAAAATGTGTGTTGGCTTTCATCATGTCACCAAGACAAGTTTGTTTTTGCTGAAGTATTCAAGTGGCTCATCACTAAGACAAATAATGTTAAGCATTAACTGAAAATAACATTTTTAGCAATTTTTCCCCTGAGTCTCTCAAGTGTAAAACAACCCTTCCAAAGCAAGCCTAAATTAGGAATCAATAACAAGCAGAGAACAATACGCTTTTATCCTTGTACACTTCGCCAATGAAGTGTTTCTCATTTTCATTTTCTGGTCAGACTCTTTTTATCATGACAGATCTGTTCCTTTCCCAAATATCTAAGAGTACTTACCAGCTGTATAGCTGCAGTCATCTCTGCTTTCAACAGTCTCAAAGAGAGAAGCCTCCTTCTGCTAGTTTTATATCCGTTTTGGGAAGAAGTCTCCCCTAGAAATTTTCCACTAATTGCCACGAAGACTTGTACAATAATCCAAAGGCAAAACAGTAACCTTCTTTTCTAATTTAAAACTAATCTAAATCCTCTCTGCTTTTTTCCTGTGGACACAGGCAAAACAGTAAACAGGAGGAGAATCCTGCTTGCTTGCCTCATTTGCAAAAGCAGTACACAAGCAGAAGGAAGTTTCCAAAGTAGTTGTTGTGATAAAAGGAGTTGTTAAGGCTAAAAGCCAGATGTAGCTGCAGAAGACTGTTTTTGAACTCTGAAGCACTTTGTTCAGTAGGTCAGGACGTATGAAGATTGAGACATAAAAAGTGCATTTTTGTTTAAACTTAATAAAAACACAAGGCTGCTTTTTAAACTCTTAAAGAAAGTCAGCTTACTGCCTGCCTATGAGTCCTGAATGCAGGGCTTGGAGAAAACACAGCTAGTGATGATTTTATATTTATATGAAAATACAAAAAAAAAAAAAAAAAATTTGCTTTAGCACAATGAAATGCTGTTACTAGATAAACATTATCTGTTACTAGATATTTTTGGTAGTGGCCTTAACCGTTATTATTAATATTTAGTGCTCTATAACATAGTCTAAATTCTGCACGTTCCGCATTATTTTTTCTGTCTTTTAGGCCACATTTAACATAAAGGGTTTTGTCTGTCACCAAAATCAAACAAGAACATCCATTATTATTTCTGTCTTAATTCAGCTAGCCTTGCAGAAACATCCTAAAAACCTGTGAACGCAAGAAGTTCTCATGGCAACATCTTAGATTACAGTATAATCCTTCTGTATCATTATCTACATTTCATTTTCATGTCACAGATTACCGATCTGTGAATACAATTACCTGTAAACCTACCTAAAAGTTATTAGATAGCTATTATTCTTGAAGTTTTCCTCTAAAAAGATCCCATGAAACGAAGTCTCAGAGATCACATCACCCTGCTGCCTGTGCTCCAGAGTCCTGTGGTAATGAATTAATGTGGTAATGAAGAGCAGTGTGACTGAGAGAACAAGCTTTACCACAGTGACAGGACTCTTCTGAAACACGTATTCAATGCTAAAATCACCAAGTGCCATAGGCATGATGGATGACAGATCTGTATAATGGCCTGCTGAAAAGTATACACAGAACCTTAAAGCAATTGAAGCACTTCTAGATTTGTAGCATGGGATTATTCATGCCTTTCTATGCCAAAAAAAAAAAAAAAAATCAGAGAATTGCTGGTAAAAAAAATGTGCTGCAGAATACACTGCTGCTACTGCTTGAAGAAGAAAATTATTCAGAATTTCTTGAGGTTAGGTCATTTGTCATACATTTACAAGCAATTATACTTAACGAAAAGGAGAATTAAGGGTTTCCCAGTCCAAAGTGAGAACAAAAAATACTCATATTTTGAACTGAAAATCTGTCATTATTCTTTGGCATTACAGTGGATGAACTGCTGTAGAAAACGCATTGTGATGAATACTGTGATTAGGTAATTACTAAGCAAGATAACATGTCTGTTTTATCTGGTGAGATGGCTTTCTAGTGCTTTAGTTGAGGTTCCTGGAAATACTCCTACACTCTCCCGTACAGCAGTGAATTTTGTCTTTCATTCAATGTGCCTAGCTACCACTTGGATTTTGCTTAGAAGGAAAATCCTACACTTTAGATCACTCTCAACTAATCATATGTGGCACGAACTTCGTTCTTCTAAATTCTCATAATTTCTCGAGCCCTCACAGCTGACACAAATTCCAATCCATGCCGGGAATCTTATGTTGTAAATTGCGTGCAGTGTAAAATTATTGAAAGAAAGCTACTCCCTCATAGATGAGTCGATACAAATCATTGGAATCCTTGATTCTATATAATTTTGGTTGCTTTTGGTACAGAGAATTCCATTCACTGATTCTATAGGTCAAACTACAATATGGGAGCCACCTAAATTTCTTACTATGAGATGCCTATTTAAGCTGCAATTTATCTAATCCCTTAAAAATTATATTTTAAAAATACTTACGCACATTCTGACACACAATACAGTTTAATAAAATTTTGTGTCTGTTACCTTTAAAGATGATTTATTCCGAGGTTCTGTTTTCTGTCTGGTAAGCTTGTTTTGAATGAGCAATGACTGATCTGTACGAGCATCATAATTTCCATGTTCTGAATCATCTGTATATGTGTCTTTCTCCTTTCCTATGTCTGAAGGAAAAACAGAAGAAAACAGTGGGCTTATTTTAGGTTACAGCAAAGAGAAGCTAACAGTATTGTTACAGCCACAGTTGAATATTCCTCTTAAGTATCCACTTTTTAACAACTTACACTCTATCCTTTCCTGCAAAAATTTTTTACCTGAAATGTTATGATGTTTGTCTTAAACTAGAAGGGACTTCTATTTTTAATAAAAGGCCTATAGGAACATTTTTTAAAATTATATTTTATTATATTCAATTCAAAAAAGCTCACAACATTCCAAATGTCCGATTCCACTACACACATGCTGCTCATCATTAGATATAGTATTTGAAAATTTGCATATTAATGTATTGCAGTGACCACTTCAGACCACATTTTAAGAGCTATACCTGATGGTGGTAGAAGATAGTTGACACCATGAAGAAAGTGTTTTCCTTTTCATTTTGTTTTTAATTGCTGAACAAAAGTTTTTCTAAAAACTTAGCTGAGTATCCTAACATAACTGCAGGTGATTGAGGACCTTCCTCAAAGCTTACTACAACCCACTCTGACAGATTAAATTTCCTCCTGCATCATCACTATGGGCAAGTTAGAAGGACTCAGGTCTCTGAGTCACTCTACATCCTCGATCACAAAGGAGACGTTTTCCCAGACATTTGATTTCATTGCACATGCTTCATTAAAAAATAATCACAATACTTACCATATATACCCAGCAGAAGTAAAACGAGGGATAATGTCTGTACAACATTGAACTATGTAAGTTTTAATGAATGTTGAAAATGGTTAGTCTTGAAAAAATATTTTAAAGAATAAAAAGATGGAGTAATTATTCCCACACAACCATATCTTGGACAAATTGGAAATAGAAACATACTCAGACAAAAAAGTTACCCACAAATCCCGAGCCAAGTTCTCATCTCAGCTTCCACATCAACATGGGAAAAGTCAGGGGAACTGGGAGCAACGTTTAGCCCAGTAATTCTAAACCCTAAATAGAAGCCAAGAAACAAGTCATGGTTGCTGTGGGAACCACAATCTTGAATTTCCTGAATTTTATATTCATAAGAGATCATCTGCAACAACAAAGTATTTTTCATCAAGTTGTTCAGTTAAATTCTCCACAATAAGTACTACAGAAAAAAAACCAAACCCACAATTATCTCATGTAGCCTAAACATTTCTGAAATGGAATATTAAACTGGAACATTTACCAAGAGATGTTTTTTCTGCAATTTAACTACTTACGTAATGATTACATGAAACGAGCCCTCAGTAATTTCTGATATTGATATTAACCTCAGTAAAACTGTGAAGGGAAATAGCCTGTTTTAATTGTCAGAGCTCCAAACTGAAGAGATTTGGTTTATTTTAAACAGTGTTTCAAACTAATATACATGTTCCTCTCTGGTCATCAAAAATGAATGTAGTAATTTAGAATGTAGAAGAAGGTTTCACGTAGGAGGTATACCAAGTAGGAAACAGGATACTTAAACAACTTTGACTCATACCCAGATGTGATGAGCTCTTAGCTGTATTAAACCATGTAATGGAAACCAGTAAAAGGAAGAGACAGGCCTACGAAACCTAAACTCTTGCATCTAGATAGGCCATTTAAGCTGAAAGACAGACGACTTATATTAAAAAGTCTATTTTCACAAGAGAAGTTTTAGAGGATTAGACATTCTGAGCACACCTAATACTCAAAAAAACCCTTTGGAAAAGTACATAATGTTTTATTTAAACAATATAAAGTTATGAAAGAAGTTTTCCCTTAGGGTGCAACATACTTTTACCTGATAAATACTTTTCTATTTTCAAGGACATAGCTTTTAAGTTGTAGCATGTATTTTCTGTAAAAATAAAAAATAACCTTCTACTTAGAGATACCTGCTATCTTGTCGGAAATGTACTCAAAAAGTGTTAGTGACAAAAACCCCCATAAAAGCAAATAAATTTAGAATTAAAATCAGTAAACTATACCCAAAAGTTAAATGAATTGCATCATATTTCTATACCAGAACTGGTTAGAAAGAACAATTTTACCCTGTGTGTATTTTGGGAGGCTCACTTTGTTTAAGTTGAGCTCTTTGTAAATTTCTTTTGATTAGTTTTAAAAATTTTAAAGAACAGAGAATGAAATATGTTGGGTTTAGAAAAAGATGTTGAGAGAAGATAACAGAAATAAAACTTTGCCACTAATGGCATTGACTGTGGTTTTGTATTTTTCTTTGACCAGGTGCTCTTTATTAAACAAGAAAGTCTCTCTTCTGTAATTCTACCACCCACCAAGGCAAAATTACATTCCCTTAAAGATAAACTTACACAACCTAAATTGAGCTTAATTGTTCCTAGTGTCACCAGTGCATACTACAATACACGATAATTTAAAGTCTTTCATGAACAACTGCAGTTTCTAAACTTTCGTGACATTTTTACATACTGTTTGTCCATAAAGTAACACTATTTTCTGCCATATTTTCCTCCACAACCTCTATTATTTGAGTTTGCATTTGAACTGCCGTTTGGGATTGCCACAAGCCAAACCAAGAGAGCATTCCTGCATGTCATGGATAGAGTTGTACTGCCCAAGGGTATTGTTAATGTAACGTACCCCAAAAGCAATGATATGGACTAACAGTCTTTCCATTTGACTTGCATTATAAGCATCAATCTTTAAATTCAAACATGGAGTCTTTATTTGGCTACAGCTCCACAAGACGTCACGAGAAATGCTTGGCTGCCACAAGCTCTTTCCCTCTGTGCTGTGGGAAAGCTACTGTTTACTTCATTTTTTACTTCCCATCTTGCCTTCCCTGGCCTATGACAACTCACTTGGTTGTTATTGTTGAGGACCACTGCCAGCTGTCCCTGCTCTTGTAGTTCTTGGATGGGCTCTAATGCCAACCATCACAACTAGCCTGCTTGACTTTGGGAGGGGGAGGGTGTAGGCAAGAAGCCATAGGAAAAAAAGAAAATAAATCCGCTTCATATTGCTCTAGAAGCTCAGGCTTTTACACCAATTAACAGAAAGATGGCTTCTGCAGATAAGAAATGTCATCCCACCTGTGCTTTGCTGGGCACATCTGAAAGACAGGAGCCAGGAGTGTCCCATGTGTAAACATCAGTGGAGTTCCAAGTGCTCATTATTTTTTTATGAAACATTTTTAGTTTTCACTTTTCTTCTTTTCAGAGCTAAAAAAAGTTGATCAGATTCTCAGCTGTGTAAGTCGAATCACTAAAATACTGCTCTACAATGGTCAACAATCAATGTTTATATGTTGAAATACATCAGTTGAGTAGATGTGTATTTAGCTTTTACTTAACCTACACTGCAGTAAGGTACTAGAGTGAAGAGTAATTTTCAGAAATACCTAAAAAAAACCTTTGGTCAATGTAAAAACATGGCAAAGTTGGCAAGCAGTGTAATAATTGTTTATGAACCATTTTTCCACTTCTCCTTTACTGCAAGATCAAATAAAAAACCCAAACCAAGCCATAAAAGAATTTCTTCCCTGTTGGGGAAACTCTTGGCTAAAAACAGCTCTCCTACATTAAAGTACCCCTGTAGTCTCCCCACTACCAAAATCTTGCCTTGCACACGCAGTACAGCTGTTCAGGTAAAATATGATTGGTAATGCTGCCAGAAAGTGCATGACCCTTTACACAGCTTCTTTACGTGAGTTTTCAGAGTACCTGTTTCAGGAGAAAGATTTAAATATTAATCCTTCAATTATATTTAAAAACTATGTCCATGCAGAACTGACTGAACAACAATACAAAGCAAATATAATGCATTTTTTTTAGAATTAGCATAGCCGGTAACAGTATCTTGCTGATCTATTTGACTTATACAATTATGCTAATTAAAACTTATGTGGTAGTTGAGAGATTTTTAAAGTGTTGTCACATAAAAAGTTTTATTTTAAAAAAATCATTAGTTATATACACATATTCGTAAGCCCCAAGTGACCTGTTACAGAAAGGAAAATTAATGTGCTATTATGACTTCAAGTCAGAAAAGGAAGGTTTCTGTATTAAAATGTTTCGTTTTCCCTAATGCTGCAAAAATAAGATAGAAATAAAAATGCAGAATTTTAAATAAAGATGAAGATATTAAATCAGAGGAAAGGGTGACTGACAGCTTCTAAATCTAGAGGCAGAGACCAAATCGTATTTCCACGAAGTCACTGTAAATTTCACTAGTCAATTCAGTAAGTCAAAGACTTCTATAATCAGGTACATATGTAAAGCAGATGCACCCATATAACTGTTACCATACCAGAACATCTAAGTAAGGGATGTGTACTGTCACCTTGGATACACAGCCAAGTGTATAAAGTGATTTAAAAAAGATTCAAGCTCTAATCGAGCAGATAACAGATATCTTCATCCCAGCAGTTGGTTTGTTTTGCTATCTTGTAATACTGAGGCATTATAAGTAACTTCAGGCTTCATACATCACAAAAACCTATCTATGCTTCTTGAAATATAGTTTGGCTATGCTTGACGCATGACGGTAAAATTTGCCCCAAGGGCACTTACAGGATAAAATGTTGGAGAGATGTTTATTCATTTCTGGAAGTCTTTTACCTAGCAATGAAGCAGCATTTAGTTTAGACATTGATTTGTAGGTCTACACTTGTTCTGGTTTCAGGTGGAACAGAGTTAAATTTTCTTAGTAGCTAGACTACTGCCGTGCTTTGGACTGCCTCTTCATTTTTGAGTTGCCTTAACTGCTTGGCTACCTTTCTTTCTATCATATTTTCCTGCAGGGCTAAGAATGCATTTTAATTTTATGACAGAGGATAAAAAGCACTTGTCCCAGTTTTTCTGTAACATGCAATCCACCAATATATTTGAGATAACTGTAGTATAGGATAGCAAATGTTTTTCACCTGAAATGTGGCATAGTTACGGAAAGAACAATTAATATAAAAATATTCCTAAATATAATACTTTTTGTTTCAGAAACTTTGAATGATGACTTGACTCAATCCTTTAAGCCTTTATACATGAAAAGCTTTAGTAAGAATGAGATTATTGGTCAAGAAATTAATCCCTTTTTGTCCTAATTTCAGTCCTAGAAACAACAAATAACCTGGAGAAGAGTATTACTAGACACCTGGATAAGTGGCATTGTGATGGATCTAGGTATTCTTATTTTCTTCTACTGTGCAACCTGGCATATTGTATTATATATGTAACATAGAAGATTTTTCATCTACCTGTGTATGTGTATTTAGATATCGAAAACTAAAAAGCGCAGGCTTTTCTTAATGTACAATTCCTCATGAGCTTTCAGACAGTGGTAAACATTACACAGAATATTTCTCTATTTTTAAAAAAAGAGGCAGGCAGGTATTTTTGGTGTTTGGTGGAGTTAAGATTGTGGGCAGAATTGGTACAGTCAGATTAAATGCCTACGGTACTTCAGTATTTTGAACCTTCAAAGACTAATCCTTCTTATGTTTCAGCAAGAGCTATGCTCATAACAGATCACACAGCTTCTTCACGCACGCTGCCCGCTCTCCAGGAATGAGCCAGCTCTAGTATGGGAGCTGGACAAACCCCTCACACACCCCCGTATAGGAAAAACTGTCCTAATGCAGCTTTTGCACCATCTCACAGCACAGAATAGATGTGACAGCCCTTACCTATGCAGACATTACTTAAGGACCACAAACTTCTGAAAAAGTTATTCTAAAAGTCACAATGGAAACATCATGTTTCTGTTGAAGTAGAAGCTGGACCTGGTTTTCTTGAGTCATGATCATTCACTCCCTCCTTTCTTGTAAACATTGTATGTATTGCACAGGTTATTCTGTCCATTTTGGTTTATCATAACATCACTTAAACAAAATTCACATACAGGCACTTCTATAATAGAGCACTAAAAAGAAGGTTTTATCATGCAGTTATTGCAATACTTTGTTGGATTGTTAATTTTGGTTCAGGTCTTCATTTCTCAGTTCGCTACACTGCACCACGGCGCATCAGTAAAGGAGTTTCTTATATATAAGCTTTGTAGTAGTTGAAATCAGGATACATTCAGAACACAAGTTAACTATTACGGAAAAATTATTAATTCCACCATTTATGATCAAGTCCCTCTCTAGGAAGGATTTCATGTCATGCTAAGGAAGATGAGTTACTACGCATAGATCCCTCATCATTAACCTAATTCAGGAAAAAAAAAAAATTGAAAAAATAATATATTAATTAGGGTTGTTTTATTTGCCAAATAAAAGTAGATACTCATTACATGTAAATCCTGAATGCCAATTTCTATTGTTTATATTATTCATTACTCATTTTTTACATCTTATTTGAAATATTTCAGCCTAACATTGGAAAGCAGATCCTCTGATGATCCTCTACCATTTCTGAAGGTAGGATCTGCAGAAAAGATACTTACAATGCTTATTTGTGTTGAAATGACCAAACTGGATTTTTAAGTTAACAAGCAGACTCTCAGATTCACAAGTCTTTCTCCTAGTCTAACTGGATTCACAATATGGCCTAACTCCTGAAAATCTTGACACCTTAGCTGTGCATGTCATAAGCTGGATTTTTAAAGACATTAATCTATATTGTAATAAGAAATCCCTTTTGAAAATCTGGTTTACAATGTTTGAAAGCACAAAAAAAATAGTCAAACCTGGCAACACTAATGACAGTAATTTTAACAACTGAAAGGGACCCAGCAAACGGAAAAACATCAGTCCAAATACTGCTGCTGTCCTATTCCTTTTGCTAAACCCAAAGGACAATTTGAGAAAAGATCAGACCATTCAGTGGAATATTATTTACTGGTTTTGTGAGCCTTTGCACCTTACGCAATTATTTTTCACCAGTATCACGTATTAGAAGAGAGCATTTATCTCAGTTATGGCAAGGAAAAAGTTATTCTTCTTAGAAAAAAGGAGTTAGTACTGAAATGAAGTAAAACAAATCATGTAAAGTCCTTTCACCTTAAATGAAGAGTATTACATTTTCAGTTTGACAATAGCAAACTGCTAAATTCTCTTAAAACTTAGTCAACTGTTTTCTAAAGCACACTCTAAACTCCAAAAAAGTATGGAGTAACCACCTCCTATAATTTTAACAGAGATTACTCAAGAGGATTTTTCTGTTGTTCATGGTGATGGAATTCTAGTGCAAAGAGCCTTCATTAACATTGTTTACATTCAGATTTCTTCTAGAAAAGATAGTCAGCCAAATTTGAGATCATTCAAAGACAAGGTTAGTTCCCTTTATGTATATGATGGTCTTTTAAAAAAAAAAAAAAAAGCTTTTCTTTTTCTTTAATTTACCATTTACTGTTTCTTTATACATACATGTGCACAGATATACTCCCACACCAGTGGAGCAGCTCCTGGATTAACTCACTCATTAGTTAACCTTAATGTGTCTGCAAATCTGTTATGTTTTTAAAACTTAAAAAAAAAAAGTTCTAGAGCAAAAGAAATTTTTATTAATGTGATTTTCTGTATGTAGTTACTATATAGCTACTAGGAACTAACTATGCCCCACTTACTTTTTCCAGCTCCAACTAGAGCCACAAGCTATTATCGGTAGCTGCAGTAAATCCTGAAATACAGTAATTGAAGTTAAAGCTATGTAATTTAAGTCCAGCTGGCACAATCAAAGTAATTACTGAGCATGTCTTTCAGAAGAAAAACAAAGCACAGTAAAAACAGAATGGAATATAAATATATACTACATTTTTTAAGCAACTATCCACAGACAGAAGACTTTGGAAAATAAAAAAAAAAGTATGATGTTGAGTATGACTGTCAAGTGTCTGAGCGTCATTGGTGTGACTTTCAAATGTATTAAAAAAGGATGACACTGGAATTATATTGTTACAGCAATGAGTTCAGACTTCAAAGTCCAGAGTCTTGTATAACACAAATTTACATGTACCTACAAACAAAACATATGTATTTTCTTGATAAGATCCTGACACCCAATTCTAAAAAAAATACGGAAAAGATTTTTCCTGGTTAGTAAATCTACACCTTTTCAGTATTTCTGACTATTGTAGCAACATGAAGAGAGCAGTCCAGCTAAGTCCTGTATCACAGGTATACTGCTCTTGTCACCTAGAATACCACAGCGAGGCTTAGCCTGACCATCTCTGCCATCTCACATGAGGATCTCTCCTGTGTCTGGCATCAAAGATTATATACCTACCCAGTAAATACTTCCATTACCTTTGCTCTGAAGTCTTCACATTTCCACATAAAACAAAAATTTCAAGTATTACCTCACAACAGCCTGTAACTCAACGTTACGAAGTTGGAGTTTCCTCTACAATTCAGTAACTGGAAGCTCAGTCTCCCGGTTCCCTGACGCGCAGTTGCAGCAGCAGGGTACCAGTTATTCTGTGGTGGTCTCTGCTGTGGCAAGAAAACCTACCCTCTTCTAACCATGCGAAAACATTTCTGAAGCAGTCTTGACTAATTGGTATGTTCTTTTCAAAAAGCTTATAACGAAAATTCCCCCATGTGTGTGGTTATAGGATCTGACTAGCTACTTGAAGGTAAACGAGTTGACAAAAATCAGTGTGTCTTCTTGTTGAGAATAAATTCATTGTAATCAGTTTTTCACTAACTACATTCTATTAGTTAGCAGGCATATTGGTCTCTTGGAGAAGTTCTTGGGTAAAAAGTCATTTTCTGAACACCCAAAAAGCAGCAATCTCACACATGTGATGAGTGGAAATCTTAAAAGAGGCTGCAGTGGAGATAAAGGGATTAATGTTCTTAGATGAACTGGGAGCTCTGATCTTAGTTTTATCTTTTGTGAACTCAAGTCACAAGTGACACAGGTCACTTAAACCAGAACTGTATACTCTTCTGTAATGCAAATGTGTAGGAAAAGAAAATGCTTCTTCCAGGAATCAGAAGCAATAACGTGATTCTGCTCTGGATTAACACCAAATTCTACAACTATGATTTGAAAAATTCATTGTCCAGATCCAAACAATAGGTAATTTCCACCTAGGTAAGATCTGAAGGGCCTGATCATAATCTTCACTGGGCGGGAATTTCCACAAAGCCCCAGCTAAGCACTGAGCATTCCAGCGCATCCGAAACCTCATCGCTCACCTTACACGTTACCGAAGCTCAGTGCCTATTACTCTGCTTGAATTTACTGATCCCTCAAACTAAAAATACTACTTGCCGCCCAAAACTGACAGATGAAAAAGAATGTAAACCCATCATTGTCCACGATCCTGTTTGTCTGTGATGTCACTTACTAAACAAGTCCAACAGATCTATGGCCGAACCCAGAGTCTGAAATAAATGAGAACCTTTCCACTGAAGTCTTTTATCTGATGCCATTAATCCCCTTCTCACAAGAAGATATTTTGTCTATGGACACAATTCTGGAAGAGGAGAAAGTCATTTGGCCTATTTTACGTACAGTTCCATGATACCGCCTAATTAAAAATTCACCACATTCACTTAATTCAGCAATCTTTCATGTTCTCCAGAGAGCAGTTTGAATAGGTTCACTAAGAAGATGATACCCATTAATCAGCCTATTTTGCAACCTCCGTCAAAGTGGCAGAATACCGACTAAAGCATGCAACGCTGCCGCATCATTTTCATCTCTTTGGTGATAAAAAGTCAAGCAGCAATATTCCTTTTTTTTTTTTTTTTTCCCCCCCTTTCCCACCTCCCCCACGCAAATTCAGGATAAAATAAAAAATTTTCTTCTTGGAGACAAATTCTTACACACATAAAGACGATACTCAGGTGCAAATGAACTGTATTTTCAAGGCTTACAGAAAGGACATTTTTTTAAATGCACCTTTAACTGTCCCTGATTTCACTTCATGAATCTCACTGATAATGCTGATTTTTATCTAACTACTGACTTCAGGGATTTATTTATAAATACGGCTGCATTTCTTGCTTGTAGCTGAACATCTTAACCAATAACACTTCTGTAAATACAGAATGACTTCACAGATTTCACTGATCTAATTTTGGATCGACTCAATTAACATGGGCAAATTAATGAATCAAGTTAGCAAAGGGCTACTATTTAAATACTTTTTCTCTCTCTTCAAAGAGCATAGCTGTAGTTAGAAGAGGAGAAACATCCACACCAAAGTTTAATATAATTTTGAGCTGATGAGACTCAACCTATCAACCACTGAGCCCTAAATGTTTCTTTTCAGGTTAAAAAGAGGTGTTATGAATGAAAAACAGCACATCACTTACTATGATGAATAATTTCTGCTGCCATACATAAATATGGAGTAATATCAGCATGTGTATGTGTAAGCAGTTAGTAAAAAATAGAACAGGGTATTAAAAAAAAATAAATTGAAGCAAATTATAACTGAAATCATCTACTACCTGGGCTTTCCTACCCAAAGAAACCAATTACGCTAAAACAGTGCAGTAGCTTCAACTGGAACCTTACTGACACACATGATGTTCTTATACTTCATGACAATTTTTGTTCTGTGTCATGATTTTGGAACGTTTTTATTTTGGAGAAAGTATCAATTTCATTCACATTTCCAGTAGCTACCTCTTTAGGAGACCTTGAAGAGCCTCTTATATATTTTGGGCACCAAGAAAAATCAATGCTAAAACATGTGAGAGGTTAGCAGAAATAGCTTTCTGAAAGCAGATCTCTTTCTTTCAGCATTAGGATACAATTTCTAGCTTGATGCTACACTTACTGTGAGCAAAAAGATGCTTCACTGTATTTGTGCAAGGTGCAGCGCTATCTGTGTGTACTTCAGATGGGTAATACACGGCCAGGGAATTTCAAAATTAATTATTTTGAAACGTGCAAATTACTACTCGTGTGTGTATATACATACTCATTTTCAGATGCAAGGATGGGATTATTAAAAAAAAACCTCCTTTCCTACAAAGAACTTCTTTCCTACTTTCTTAAGTAGGAAGACAATTGAAGTATCAAAATGGCATTGACCGAGGTACAAATATGCCCCAATTACAGCTATATTTTTGTGTTACTTCCCCTCCAGACTTTAACACTTTTTATACATGAATATCTGAAGAAAATATCTGTGACGATCTAAAGCAAAAATCAAGCAATATAACTGCAGCTGTGACAATACTGAATAACATGACTATACAGGAATAAGCACTGAATAATAGTAACTATTTCAAAGGAATTTCAAATACATGTTTTCAAGTGATTGTATTATGAAAGAATATTATGGGAAAAGGTTACAATGGATATATGAAAAAAATACATTTCTGCCTTCAGTCCTTATTTACCGTTTAGAAGGTGAGAAAGTATCAGGAAATTTATGGCAGCACTTATTTCTCTAGTCACATTTAGTCTCCTCTTTCAAAGAACTTGGAGTTTCAGGGTAAGTATGCCCTTTCCACACTTAAATACTACAGCTGTAAATGAAGAATCATTAATTCATAATTAGTCCAGTTCAGACACAAACTTACCTAAAAATGGATCACTGTATTCTGTATTAGACAGCTTAAGCAAGTTGTTTTCCAAAGTCTCCATCACTTTAGCTGGAATAAATGAAATATTCCTATCAGCATTCATATGCATTTTGTCAGCAAAAGATACACTTTTTAAAGCTGTCAGTGACTCAAATGAAAAATTCTAGGCTGCAGTTCTGATAAGCACTTTTCATTGGTGGAAGATAAACCCCAAGATCACTTTAATCAAAACTTTCACTCTATTCGTGAGAGAAGTTTAACTCGGTGAAAATATTTACTAGAGAGCCTATCAACATTAAGGAAAGACCTGTGAAAATTTAGCAGCAGAAGCCAGCGAAGTTAATTTATTCTATAAAGGTTCACACACAGTTGGCAATCGTGTATGGCAATTGTTGGCAACAGGTGACACACAGAGTGACTGGGATTTCCAACTATGTTAGTCTCTCTGTTAAGGCATGTTTATCTGTTTAAACAGAAATTAAAAGTAGTTCCTTTTTCCAACACAAGCTAAAATCATTGGGATTTTCTCTCTTTTCTCTCATTCTCTCCATACCACTCTTCCCTGATTTTGCTATTTATGAATGAATGCATGCATCTGCTTCTACATGTTCTTATTTAAAGACATTTCTTGCCGAAAGCCTAATATTTATTTTTTATCTCTCCTAGGACAGATTACAGGAACCTTTAATGCTCTTCTCCAGCATAGAGGAGCACCTTGTCTTAATAATCATTTAACTCAGAAAAAAACAAAACAATAGTTTAAGCCTCACTTCAAACATTATAGTGATTCACTCAAGAACTTGGTACCATGATTGTTCTAGATGTTTTGCGCAAAAATATCTAAACAAATCAAAGCTTACCAGATGCCCGTATAATTTAATGAAAGATGCTAAAATAATTATCTTTAAAGACACAACAGGACCTCAAATGATGTTCCCATAGATCCCTTCCTTTCCCAGTGTTGGAACAAGCTCCTGAAAGAGAAAAATGTCCTACCTCGTTCTGACACTACATCCACTGTAGCTGTGGATGTCCCTGCACTTAGAGGTTGAGGCTGGGGCTGTGGCTGCACACGATTTGGCTGCAGGAAGGATGAATGCTTGCTCAGACTCTGAGGATGTGTTTGGCTCTGGGCTAGGCATGGCATAGATCTTCTAGAGGGTTTTAATGGATGATCTTTCACTGTCTCACTCTTGCTTGTATTCATACCTGAAAAAGACAAAGTATAAAGAACATAAGCTCTGTCACATTACATAAAGACAGACAGCTAATTATGAAAACTCAAGGCGATTCATGGACTTAATCAGCAACTCTGCAACTAAATAAAAATGTTTAAATTATTTAAAGTTCAAAGAAGAATACAGAGTTGGGAACAAAATCCAGGAATTCTTCACCTACGCTTCCATCAACATCCCACAATTCAATTTCACAGAATTCTCAATCTGATGATCCTGGGTACATATGTCATACAGCCATTGGGAGGCAAACAACAGCACCTAGTCTCATCCACATTATGACTGCTAAACAAAATTTTAATTCCGTGTTAAAAATGAATAAACCCCCTCAAGCAAACAAAAAAATTGAATACAAGCAAAACACGTTCACAAGCTTTCTGAAGGATTCATGAACACCTTCTCCTTCGAAATGCAGCTGTGAGTTCTAATGAATCCATTAGCTGTTCCTAGCTCTTCTGGGACCCATGCCAGTCTTGAGTTTGCTGACTTTAGGTTCAGGTGCCTACATACAGACAGATGCACCAGTCAACTGTGTGGTAGCAGTGAAAATGTCTGAAAAAATCAGATTGTTAATTTAAATGAAAAAAAAAAAAAAAAGTAAAAAAAAAGTGATTTGGGGATCCCTCTTTTCAGTGCATCATTTTGAAAATGATGCAAAATTCATTCCCATTTCTGAGTTTCTCCCATCTTAATATTCCAACACGTATCTCAAAATTTTTTATAATCAGCATGGTCTCTAGTTTATCTCCTTGTTGATGACAGACCAAACAATGCCATAACTGCTTATACTGCCTGTCCACCAACAAGAGATCGGCTGTATTTTCTAAGCACCATACAGCCACTCACTGACCCCCTGGCAGCGAGCTGGGGAGAGAGAATGGGAAGAGCAAGAGTGAGAAAAGCTCTTCAGCTGATACAGATAGTTTAGTAAGTGAAGGAAAAAACAGAACAACTAAAACAAAACGACGCAGTGGAACTCAGACACTACCTCCCACAAGCAGCCTGATGCCCAGCCGGTCTTCAAGCAATGACTACCTCCCTACCAGTCAGATTTTATTGCAGAGTGTGATGGTCTGCGGCATGGGATGTTCCTCTGGTCAGCTGGGGTCAGCTGTCCTGGCTGTGTCCCCTCCCAGCCTCTTGCCCACCTCCAGCCTGCTCTCTACGGAGCAGACAGGGAAAAAGAGGCAGCCACGATGCTGCACAAACCCCGCTCAGCAATAACCAAAACACTGAGGTGTTAGCAATACTGTTTTAGTCACAGATCCAAAACACAGCACCGTACAGGCTGCTATGAAGAAAGCTAACTTCATCCTAGCCAGACTCAGTAGATACACTCAGAAGTTAATGCCAGCAATTTTTGCTCCTGTCTTAATGCATCAAGTTGTTCCACCAAGAATAATACAACATGATCTCTGAGAGTGCTGCCTGTTCTGACAAAGACAACTATAGAGAAACACATCACAGAAGAAAAAAAAAACATAGTCCCCAAAATATCTGGGAAATCTTTATGAACAAGGATCTTCACACAAACAAAGTTTACCAATACACATTAATATACGCCTGTACCAAACCAGAGGGAAAAAAATCCACAACATATCTATACTTTCAGTGCCAAAGAAAATTAAATACATGGCATTTGCGCTAAAGCCTCCCGTCTGTACAGGATCAGCAGATCTTCTGGGATTGCTGTACACAGTGTCAAAGATCCTCAGAATATTAGCGCAGAGAGTCTGTTTTACTACACTATTTCTCTGCGTGACAGCACAATTTACTCTACATCATGTTCTTATAAATCTTAGTCTCTTAGTGATACGTATTACCTCTCTCTGTGCTAGAAAGTAATCTAAACATTTCTGCCGCTTGCAGTGCCACGAACTTCGAAGGAATTTCCCCCATTAAAATCTGTGCCACGCGGAGAAGGATGTCACACTCAGCAAATCTTTCTCATCTAAATCTCAACATCCACAAGAAAGGTCCTTTGATTAGCAGGATACCCCTCATCTCTAACTATAATAGCTAAGGTTTAAAAAGGCCTTTCATTTAAAAACTTCCCCAAGCTCACAGAACATGCTTTGCTTCAGCATAAGCCTTGCTCCGTCAAGAAATGCAAAACTTCATGAGTCCGTTGAGAGCAGTTCTTCCAGATCTGCAGCACAGCATAACTGTTCTTGGTCAGACAAGTATTAATTTCAGAGGAGATTAAGGTAGACAGAGGCAAGCTTCTGCTGCCTCAGAAGGGGTCACAGCTCTTCAAACAGGTATGAGCAGTAAGGACTCTGCTTTCTTAACGATTCTGAAATGGATGCTCTGGGCCAGCGAAGCACACAGTGCCACTGGGCTGTAGCACAGACGGTGCTGTGTTCGGCGCAGAGCAAGGCTACCTAACGTGTCTGTTGGGCTACCTGCAAGGTTTCTCAGAAGTATTCTTTGTAGCTCTTCCTAAACAGATGCTTTTATTACACCAAAGTCCACAGCAGTTGAACAGAGCAACAGGTAATATCGAATAATATATAAATAGATTTATTTCCTAATCATTCTGGATGGCTTTAACGATCAATTCCTTAAGCAGTGATACGCTGTCAGTAATTATGGAGCCTCCCACATAATTATTAATGTTACCAAAAAAGAGTGTTTCTTGCATCTATGTTGGAGTCACTGTGTATAACAAGATGAATCACTTTATTACCAAAGAAATTTATGGTAATGCAAATAACAAATGCTGTCATTCGATTTTAACAACAATTGAAGTGATACATATATATATAAAAAAAAAAAGAGTATAATTCTTATGAGGCACTGCCTCATTTTAAAAGATGATTACTCCCTTTTTCTCTCTCTCACTGTATATTCCTCTGTGTCAGTTCAAACAGATTCCTTAATACCATGATGCTTCTGCTTGCAGAAAGTGAGTCACAGCAAAGCAACCTCAGAGCACATTTGCTGTTATGCTAGTAGTATGTTCTACCTTCATGAATCAAATTTAACAAGTTAATTCATTCTCTGCTAACGTGTCAGAGTCCAGTTCTGTGACCTGAGAGTTTTGGTGGCATTTGCTGTTGCATGCCAATGCTTACCCAGCTCTGGCACACAAACAGCTTGCAGTTGACATCATCAACTGGGTCACGACATTGATTTACTAAAATTATTTTTATTCCTTCCTCTCTTCTCCATAGGGGTGTTTTCTAGAATCTGTACCTTTCCAAATAGAATTTTGTTACACAGACCTTGTTTGTTCAGGGATATTCAGATCTGCAATAAAAGACGTGTTTACACTTAGCAAAAAATAATACACTTGTTTTTCTATTTGAACTGCACTTATTGGTTCTTTGCCTACAAAATAATCCTCTGACACTTAGTATGAGTATGGAAATGAGTACAGCATGAGTATAGAATTTTCTCACGTTGGAAAAAAAGGTGGTTAAAGTTTATGGTTTTATGAGATCCTGCCTTTTTTTTAGCACTTCTGCCTTGGAAAGTGTTCTTTCTGAGGGGAAGCAGGGAATTCCTGTTATGTAGGCAAATCCCTACATGGCTCAAAGCCAGAATAGCCAGCTGTACTACATCTTCTCCTAGCTTCCTGGCAAAGCAGGCTGGAAAGATGGAGCTCAAGTATTATGAGCTTTTCAGATTGTTAAATCAGTATGCACAATTCAATGCATGCTTAAAATTATGCCAATCTAGAAAGATTCTAATCCAGGTTTTGGCCATTAGAAACATAAATAAAAATTCTCCTCTGTCTCATTCTGTGAAATATAGGTACAGCCAATCACTGCTTTACTACTAAGGGGGAAAAAAAATGCATTTCTTTTGTTCCTACTTTAGATGAGGAATGTTTGACAGCTAGTCCATATCAGTGTTAATCCAGTGCTGGAAACACTCCTAACACAGCGGACCAGTGTTAATTTCAAAGAGAACAGCCCAGTAACTACTGTCCATTTAATCCAGCACAAACCTCAGTGTAAAAAAAAGGAGTAGCTCCTCTAGAAATCAAATCAATATCATCAGCTTTATAGCCGGTATGCTATATAATAATATCCACAATCAATATCAAGATCTTGCCAACTACTCATGTCATCACAAGTCTGCTTGATAAAAATACCTTCTTAATTGTAAGAAAACTTCTGTAAAGCCTTTAGCTTCACATACCGTACACCACTAATTAAAATGAAATGTCTTTCATAAAACACATTAAACAGACTGAGAACCTGATAAATCTCAAATATTTCTGTCAACAGCATCATCATAATTAGAATCTTTAATCACATAAAATATGAAGAAAAGCTTGCAACGGTTTTCATGACATTTAAGTTCAATGTGAAAACATATTTCTACAGTATTATCAAGTATAAAATAGCTCAATTTTGAAAAGCATTTAGTTCTCTATACTCAATGGATAGAACAGGTTCTTATTGCTAAAGAATAAGCTTACTGTGATTGGCAGCTGCAATCTACAAAAGAAAACTTAATGTAGGATAATCACGCTATTAAATTCTGAGAAAGCATAACCCAAAGATGAAATTAATGAAGAAATAATGCATTATTTCAGTAACAATAGAGGTTGTCTTATCTACTCGTAATACCTCAAGAAATACAAAGGGTATTCAGTTTCACATATTAGACCCTGAGCAAGTAACTGAGTAAGTCAGGAATGTACCCATACTTTCTTCTTTTATATAAAAGGTAGACTCAAACTGGATAACCTCTGATTTGGTTTTACATTCTTACAGAGAAAAACAAACAAAGAAAAAAACCAAAACAGCATCAGTATTCTTATTGCATTAAACAACACACTTAAAAAGCCTCATCAAAACTGGAGAAAGTTAACCAATCCTTTTCTTGAGAGGAAAAAAAAAAAAGACACATACAAAACATGGGAGAAAACAGCCTTCAAGAATGAACCATATTTCTCTTCAGTACTATCAATACATCATGAAATCTTATGAATTTCAGTGTTCCAATGCTATTTTTTAGATTACCTTAACCAACTTTTCCATTATGAAGTGAACAGGTCAAGAGAGAATCATTTAAACTGGAAAGGACCTTTAAGATCAAGTCCAACCGCAGAACGAGTCCAACATTACTCCTACTAAATGTTTCATATGTAGCTGCTTGGATGAGTCTAACTCCTAGGCTAGCCAAGAAATACACACTGAATGATAGTAAATCATTGTGATGGTATTTTTCAATTTCATCCCACTACACAAATAACATTGATTTATGAAAGTGTTTATGAAATAATATGAGGTTTAATGACCTCATCAATCATGTCTTTGAAGATTGCTTCCATTAAATGCCATGATTTTACTTCAACATTTTGCAGTTGTAAATATTGTGGAAAGAGGAACATAAACAATTAAGGAAATGGTAAATGCCTATACTCATGCTAGCTTTTTTTTTTTTTCCTCTTAAGATATGTGAGAAATCACCTTTAATCCAGAAGCGTTGCTAATGAAAGGGAAAGGAACAGATAGGGTTATTTGAAAGTTCTCCAAAGAACACACATACAAGAGAACTTGAAAAGTATATGGTTAGTTAAATTAGTGATTATTTTAAAAAACTGTTATACCAGGATTCCGTTTTGGTTTTTTTTTTAATGCTATTTTTCCCCATAGATCTTGTAAATTTCGTCAACATTTTGTGCAAACTTTCTAATTTCTTATTTCATAGTACATTATCCATTAGATTAAAAACTAGAAAGATACTACCTTATTTAGCCATAGATTTTGATAATTTTAATTTTCTAAATTTATTTTTTTTAACGAGCTACTTAGAACCACTTCAGTATAGCACTATAAGGCAGGCTTAATGGAATCCCATCAATATTTCGGCTGCTTTTTCTTGACTTCACAATAGAGCAGCACTCAACTTTCCAACAGCACTGTAACAGCAACAAACACAAAGGCTTAAAAGCCACATTAGCCCGTTTGGCTATAGGCCTTCCATGGACAGTGACTGTCTTTTCTAAATAGCTGCCCCTTGCAAAAATAAAAATCCCTTTCTGAGACATTGTTTCACAGGAAAAGTCTCCAACATCTGTACTGTTATGCTTATTGGCCAGCGCTCAATGTAGTAAGAGATGACCTCTGCAGGATACTGCAGGGATGATTTTACATATACCTCCAGGTCACTACTAAAACTCCCAGCTAGGGTTAAATGTGATCCCCTGAGAAGACTCCACTGAAAATTCATTAATAACTGCCTTATTATTTTTAAGTTTTATATACATGTTTGGCTTAGCATTCAATGTCTCTATTAATATGGAACTCTCTTTACTCACTAGTGACATCGTCTTCATGTAGGCATTTTCCCTTTGTGCCAGGGAAGCCAACCAATAGTACAACAAACCCAAAGGATTTACAGAATATTGAAAACATTCTTCCCATTTAAGTTATGTGTGCAAACAGGATTCTCTGTTTCTTCAATTTTTACCGCAAACTTTTTTGAAACGTTCATGGCCTTATTCTCATAACCATACCAAACAACAAGCAAAAAAAACCCAAGCACAGACCTACTATGGCATCTTCAGGAAGAATGAGAAATTATGGTTTTTTCACTATATACCTCTTGTACTCAGGCGAGTGAAGCAAAGACCTTCTGGAAGCAGCAGGAAATGCAACAGCCCGAATTAAAGAATTGCTTGCAAGCTGCACAAACCTCTCCTCCTAAATATAGCAGGACGTTGGCCTTGCTCCCACATGGTGCCTATCAGGATAACTCCTGTAATGACCAGCTGTACAATTAAAATGAGGTCTTTTCCTCTAAACAGCTTCACCTTGATAAAAATCATGTCACTGACTCACAGGAGGAGAGAATTGAAAAAGCAAGTATAAATATGTTTCCATTTGTGATTTGAGAGTACAGCTCTATAAAATGTAGAAAAGTTGTCTCAAATTGCAAGATTTCTAGAAGCAGCCAGTAAGATGCCAATACTTAAGGGTCATTGTACTGAAACGTGATTAGAAAATGGTTTTTTGGATGAAATAAAGACTTATCTCATGAAATATCTAAGCAGTCCTGTTATACCTTATGTTCACAGAATTAGGAAAAAATTAAGGCTTACGTTACAGTAACCATATGGAGGCGCCAATAGCTCTTACTTGAAGTCTTTTAGGCCCCTCTATGGTATGGATTGCCATGTATACACATCAAAACTGTTAGTATTCCCACATAAGTACAACCACAATACCTACTCTTGAATCAATAATAAGATTCAGCTAACTTTTGAAAACAAGTTTTTTCACATCCGCACCTTTTATCTAATACAGTCCCCAAATCTATTCTTTCTTTAAAACCGATTGAGAACTGCTTCAAGATTTCATTTTCTCCACAAGGACATTATTTTACTGAAACAGATTTTAGTTTATGGATTTTTAAGAGTGTCAAAATGGAAACAAAAAAAAATGGATTTTTTTTTTTGTGTGTGTGTCTACAAAAATTGTATTTCAGTTAAATACAAAATGTTGAGTTTAATACCACATCAGTTAGGCAGGACTCATACCAAATTTAACATGCTACAGAATACTGTTTATTTTGTACAAAACTTTGACTGTCTCACAATCACTATTACAAACAAAATTATAAACTTTCCTCAAATTACCAGTGAGATGTAGTTTAAGAACTTTTAAGCATCTAATTTGCAGATAATGGCCAATACATTTGATCCTTCCTGACAGATGTGGGAGAAATACAGTTTTAAAGTGAGGAAGAGTTCAGACAAACAGATTGGACTTCTTTGCCAAGAAGGTCTACCTGCCATTAAAAGCAGAGTTAAGAAAATTAAATAGCTTTAAATAGTGATTTCTTTCTAAACCTTTATATAATACCTTTTATAAAGTTTATCTCCATGAATATCTGATGTTTCCTAATTTAAACTTTAACAGAATTAAGTTGGTGCCTGACTAATCAATAATACTTGCGTGCAAATAAAGCAAAATATTTTTGTGCTTAATTGAACATGGGAATTAAAAGGCTTCAGAAGGCTGCTGACTAGCCTGGAACATCTCCAAAGTTGTTATAAACATATCTGTGAAAAAAACATTAGAAATCCAACAAAATATTCTATTTTCTTCCCCAAACCCAATAACATACAAGGTCTCTGAAAGGCTGGATGTCCTCAGCAAAGTAGACTGTTTCCTAGGCCTCATTCCTAGAATACTTCAGAATATGCTTTCTCACAGCAGCCTCGGAAGACCAGCACTGGTACAACTGAGTAGATTTAGCAACAACATAATGAGGTTACAGAAAAGGAAGAAAGTGCATTATTGCCTTTTAATAGAGCAAGATAGGGCTTAAATGCACCAAGCATAAAATGAATAGGTATCAAGGGTTTTGAGCCAGGTTATAATATGTTTGCTCTTTTGTTTGGATAGCAAATAACTGGAGTGAACAGCCCAAGTAGGCATAAACCTCAAGATGCCGGTGCTTCGTTTCACTTGCATATCCAAGTGGCTCCATTCCCTTTTCCCCTTAGAAGATGAAAGGTCTGTGATAGCAGCCGGCCCCTTTATGAGACAGACGAATTGTGAAACATCTTTATTCATGTTCTGTATCCTGTCATGGTTGGTCAGATTAGAAATCAAGAGGTTAGAAGAAGAGTCCTATGACCTAATTCAGATTGTAACTGATTCAACAATAAAGGCGTTCAGGTAAAACAAAAGGCCTAGTATATTACAAAGCCATGTTATTTTGTGTATAACTAAAAAGCCAGTAGGAGTATGATTACAGAGTTCTGGTTTTGCTCAGCTTTCTGCATATAAACTTTGCAAAACAATATACAACACCTGTATGAGATATGCCTTTGGTAAAAAGGATAATGCACTGTGCAGAGCAGAGTTAAAAGCAGTCGCTCATTCAGGAGAGCAGTAATAACACAATAATCATCAGACTTTGGCACAAATCTATCTGGACTTATTTATGCAAGAGGTTCGAATAACCCGCAGATTACTTCAACTTTCATTTCAGTTCCAGAAACTGATCCAAAATACGGAATGGTTGGCTAATTACATATAAACCAGGTGCACGGTGCTGCCTCAGGTCTTGCCCTCAACAGTGCTCAGGCATTTACCAACTTAAAAAAAAAAAAAAAAAAAAAAGTCACTTACTTTGGTCATGGTATTTTCAGTCATAAGCAATGTCTATATGTTTTCATCCAGATCTGTAAAAACTCCCCCCCCCCC
>NW_020799103.1:5652007-5666025 GCF_003259725.1 Athene cunicularia
CCCCCCCCCCCCCGATTTCAGTTACAGACACAGACCTAGTTGCATTTTATAACAAATGCCAAGCTCTCGTTCCTACCATTCCAATTCAAAGAAAACCTGCCAGCAGGTTGATTATATTCAGTTAAAAAGCCAATGCCTACAAAACTTCAGCTCAGAACTGTAATCAGGCAGAAGGTACTCAGGACAATGACC
Source organism: Athene cunicularia (assembly GCF_003259725.1). Classification (NCBI taxonomy): domain Eukaryota; kingdom Metazoa; phylum Chordata; class Aves; order Strigiformes; family Strigidae; genus Athene; species Athene cunicularia. Next base: position 5,652,200 of record NW_020799103.1, read on the forward strand.
TGACTGAAGCTTGCAGTATTTCTATGGGAAAAGTGGTGCAATGAAAAGGATTAAAAAATTGAATTGACTCCAGAAGATATTTGTTTTGGGATAATATTCTGCTACGAATTATACCTGAGTGTACTGGAGAATAACCATAGAACTAGTATTCTCAGTAAAAAACACAAATATTTTTTGAGAAGGATTAGTACATAATTGACAGATGGATTGGTGCAATGAAAGCCATGGTGGAAAAATACAAATATTATAAACTTTGAAAACACATAAGTAAAAAAAAAAAAAAGTTTAACATTTTTTTGGTGCCAAATAAAAAAAGCTCTGTGGACATTTTCATATTTTTCAAAAATAGTAAGATGAAGAAAGATCAAAGCCGACAGTAATTGACAGTTTTGCAGGGACAGACAATATAGCAGTTAAAAGCATTGTACATTGCTGAAGAATGGCTTGTGCACCGTGCAGAACGGATGATCCCTTCGCAGAAAGCAGAGTTCTGTAACAGGCACTTTCAAAGCTGAGCATGGTGGTGTTCCTTGTGGTCAGGCAGGTTACAGAATACAGAAGACAGAGGATAAAGCACTGCAGTGTAAAATAAACTCTCTGTTTTTAAATTCAAGTATAAATGCAACCTTAATGGTTGAAAATAGGAAAACATATTTAAACATTTACTGAAGAAAACATGAAATTTGCTGTAAGACAGTACTATATCATAAGAGCTGTAATTAACGTGAAAAGCAACCTTCTCTCTTTTATGTATGGATGTATGTCTCATTAAATGGTCAAAATAAACATACAGCCTACAGAGCAGTATCGAAGTAAACAAACTGAGATAGAGAAAACATCTAATGGCACTAACACGCTGTTTAGATTGAGGCAGTCTTAAAAAAAACTTAGCAACAATAAGACAAACAGTATTGAGGAAACAATTCAGAAAGGTTTATGTGTCTTTCTTGCTTCTACAAGGAAGCCCATTCCATTCCAGGTGGAACTCATTAAAAAAAAAAAAAATCAGGTTCAAAAAAAACCAGACAAAACAAAAAAAAACACCAAACCCCAAACCACAGAAAAGAACAAATCCATATGACTGAAAAAATCTCTAAGCCAATATGACAACGGCTTACTGAAAACGTGTAACAGAGAGTATAAACAGAATGTAAAAGAGTAGATAAATAACCAATTTCAAAGTTCAAAGGTTTGACTGAACCTGTGCTCTACAATTGTGTAATTAGTTACTTTTGCCTAACAGAATTTTGAACCGTCATCCTTTTATTTCTTTCGCCATCCTTTTTGTTTTGTTTCTAATTCCAGAAATAATTCTAAATTTAACCTATAGTTACACCTCAGTTATAAACTAGTCATTGCCATTTCAACTTGTCCTTCCCCTGACCCTTTTCTTCTGTCAGCAAATGGAATAAAGGCTAAATTATTTATTGTAAGAAAAAATGGAATTTTTGTTTTTGCAAAGGGCAATGAAAGAACATACACTGTGTCTATTTTCTAGATTGTGTACTGCAGTATAAGTGCCTGTAAATAAAACTGTATGAACATCCACAGGATAATAGGTATTTGTTGCAGTTAAAAGCGTAATCGTTTACTGCTTCTAATTTCATCCCTGTGGTTATACTATGGCAACAGAATTACTACGATACAGTTACATCTAATTACAAATTAAATCAAGTTCCAAATAAACACACTGTTTAACAGATATTTCTAGGAGACAGTAACACACGTAGGTATTCTTGAACAAAAGCTTAACCCAGTGAGACGGAACAAGGACGTAAGGTATTTTTACAGATATTGAAATTAAAATCTGTTATTTGAACACTATACTAATACAATAAAGAGGGTTCACACTTTTCCACACGTATATTAATTGCGTTGTCACTTTTCCAAATCAGGTTTTTTATAAGGAAGATAAGGAACTCCTCTAGTACCTTTTCACTGACCTGTCAGTTATTCCATGTAGGCAAATGAAAGGGTCTGTGGGTTTTCTGTAGGGTGCACTGACCTAATAACCAATCACCAGGGCGAAGGTGCTGCACCTTACCCACCTCTCCTCACATGTCGAGGGACGGGGCCACCATGGCAGGAACGCTTCTGCATGCAGCACACGCTCCTGCAAAGAGCTGACCCTTGTGATTTGATTTAAGCACATCACTACTCAGTTATAAACATTCTGAAATTGTAGGAACTAAACAAGCGTATACTCTTTGCTGTACAACCATGTGTGTGGTTACGGTGCAAGTGCTTTTCTGAGTCAGAACTTTAGGGTCAGCACCTAGTTACATAAATTGAAAGAAGCTCACCAACACCAGCAGCAGGCAACAAAACACAACCAGGTTTTAAAAGCATTACTCACACACTGAAAATAAGACTGATATTCTTTGCTAAGAAGGACCTTACAGGTCCCTCCAAAAAGCCAGAGCTTTATTGTAACAGCAAGTGGAACTTCAAGGTCACAAAACGTTTTCTGAGATGGTGCTAGATCATCCTACACCACTCACATCTCTGCCCTGTCTTGCAGAAAGCGCTGACATCTCTGGGTGAGAGCTGTGCTACTGAATACCGCAGAAAGGAGAACATTACTTCTAATATATACCTTTCTCAACCTCCTCGCATTGCTATGCAGCTGTTCCTCTCACAACTTGCAGTAAATAGCACCGATGCTATGTATATTTTTCCAAACTATTCCAACACCAGAGATTAACTGCAAAATACAACAAAGTAAATTGATGCCTAGAAGCTAAAAAAAAAAAAAAAAAGGTTCAAAAAACATTGGAAAAACATGTATTCGCTAATGCTAAAATGAATTCTGACATTTTCAGTGAATAGCTATCTTGCCCACGTTTTAGAAGGGGATACATGAATTTGCAAAAGCCTTACTTTCTAAATGTGCAGAAAAATACACCCACATTTGGCCAAAGTATGAACTCTAGTATATGTTAGATAATTTTTCCAAAGCCATGTGCTTCATCCACTCCACCCTCCACATTTTTAAACATGTATGCCACTGATTCAGGCATGCCGTAGCCCTTTTGTCCAGCTTTATCGATACCTGCGCTGGGGAACTCTGCGGTTAAGAAGCTGAAGGCACGCTGCTGGCACCCAGGGAGAATGGAGGGGGGAAAAGGCATCTGACTGAAGTCGTATGAAACAGACTGAAAAAAGAATCCTGATTAAAATACCCCTGAAATATCAGGAATGCCACGAATACAAACAACAGTCACAAAGAGAATATAAACCTCCGAGGGAAGGCTCGCTTACATCAAGTATTTCTCATAACTTCTTCAGATGGCAGGGGTCTGTAGATGGCCTGCTGCATAGTGCTGACTAGAAGGATCACAGAAAGACAAGTAGACGCCAGTATGTATTTCCCAGGGACAAGTCTATTATACTACCTCTATTTCCTTCTAAAATACATTAACAGACATCACAGATGGACAGAAGCATACTGTATACCCACTACCTTGATTTAGTAAGGCTTCTGATTATATGGAATTCTGATTTCCAAGACCATGCAAAACTGTCATAGCATGGATTCAAAAGCAGTTGGCCCCTACTCTGAACAAAGGTTAAAAATATAGCCTTTTTTCCCCGAAAAAGTATGACACAATAAATATATGGAAATACCACTTCATCTTAGAAAGGAAAAGTGGATCACTTAGTCTACAAAGAGCATATGAGATGGAATTAGAGTTAGCACGTGTGTCCGATAAAGAGGCACTGACCTAATTGGCATTGTTTAGTCAAGAGAAGAATAAAGACAAGGTAATAGTCTTCAAATACATAAGTAGTTATGTATTTGAGAGGGAAGCCAGTTGTTCTCCCTGTCCACAGCAGGAGAATCTGCCTAAGAGATAAGGTTAGATAACCCTAAAATAGAATGCCTGATAACATTTTTCTAAAACTTTTTCTATTTTAGGAAAGGTTACAAATAAATCTGTTATAAATAACAGAGTAATCCTAACTTGTGGATGAAGAATGGCCTAGCGATTTCAAAAGGACCGTTTCAGCCCTATGCTATGAAAGCCACACTCAGGAGATGCTGCAGTTCTGTTGAGAGGGTTGAAGCTTATCTGCTTAGGTGTGCTGGCAGCAGCTCAGCCTTCAGCATCCTCAGGAGTGGTTGCATCGTGCTCCTCTGAGTTTGCAGGTTGTTTTGCAGCCAATTGCAAGAGAGCCAAATAAATGTAACATGACGTGATAGACAATAGCTGCAATTAAGGTTGCAGAAGTCATTTATGTTCTGGCATTCCTGAAATGAGTAGCACTGTACAGTCTACAAAAAAAATAACAGTAAGGACATATGAAAGGAATTCCAGTAATAACTAAACAGGAGTTAACACAGCATTATATTAAATGCACTATGAAAAAATATCAGCTATTTACAATTTATGTTTCTAGTAATGTCCCTATTAACTTTTATAATCTTTTAAGAGCTGTTTCTCAGTTAAGACCACAAACCTCTTGGTTTCAATTCAACACATTGAGATCACATTTCCTACTTTCCCTTTACCTTGGAAGTTAAGCTAAATCATGATATTCCTTTTAAGCTGCATTCAACAGATAACTCAGAAAAGTTCTTCTTCAGCCTCTGGTGCTCAAGACTACAAAACAAACAAAAAAAAATCATCAATATGATTTAGAGAAACACAAAAGACTAGAGAAACAAGAGGAACCCATTCCTGCAGATGTGCTCACATGGTGCTTCTAATAGTTTGATGGAAGCAAAGTCATTCCTGCAGATGGCCTAGTTTTTACAATAGTTCCATTAGGATGCACAGCCTCGAAGGCTTTACCTCCGCAACCAAAACTGCTCTAGATGCTTTAACTCTTTCAGAAGGAAGCTATGGACCAAGCTCTCAGAAGAACTTAAAGACATGACAGAAATTAAGCGCCTGGAGGGGGTTGTTCTTTCTTCATTTTCTTGTGTACATTCACAGCTGAGGATCAGCCAGTTTTTCTGTTTGCTCAGCTTACTAGTTCTCTTTTAATTTCAGTGAGGACAAATGAGTTTGCTGCTAAACTGTGTGATAAACTAATCCATAATCACCAACAATTTCATACTACCTTTCATATGAGGATTTAATGGCTCAACATGTGAAGCAGTCAAGTAATCCCCAGATTTAAGAATCCTTAAGTACTTATCTACAAAAGTGACACTAATGGCTTCAAAGCTCTTTGTGCAGACTTTTAATACGTATTTATATAGTCATATGCATTTCAGAATGCTTCTAAATGCTGCTGACATAATGAACACATAATAAAAAGTACACAAAATTTATACAGAGCCGAGACCAGGAATCACTATGATTTATTTGGTGATGCAAGAAAAACTTCTCAAGCATGTGAAAAGTAAACTCAATTAAGGAAATCAATCCAGGTCTGCTAAAGGAGAACAAAAGCAGTGAATCATATTGAAATCCCTCCTAGTATTTTAAACAAACACATAAATTGAAATTATATCACCCATTACTTATGTGTAGATACGTGAAGATAAGCGTTCAGGATCATAAAAACTAGGTTCTTGCATGTCTTGTCACTGGCTGGATAGACAATTTCTGATGAATACAAATATTACAGTCCTGTATGAATAAACGATTCAAAGCCTACACACACTAAGAAGTATTTACTGGAGAAAAATAAATATCACTCTGAATTTAGTTGTGTGCTCAGTGAAGTAAGAATTAAACCCTCCCTCATCCTATACTTTTTTCTCTGTGTATAGTTCATTGGCTTAGTTCATTGTTTGAAAACCAGCCAGAATCTGAGTAGATAGCACTCGTGAAATACTACAATCCTACTCCCACATCCATATAATATGTCTTTTTTGTTGTTTAAGGCACATATACTTAAAGCTGTCAATGTTGCCTTCAGAAATGATGATTAAGGTTATCATAACAGACTCTGTTTGAATTTAGATCTGATTAGAATTAGTAATCTTCAAGCCTAGATACACATTAAGTGATTTATCATAATTTAGAATCTAAGTACCATGCAGGAAAGGCAATTTGCAGTGTCCTTTATAAAATATTTAGAGGTAAAACCTGTTAAAGATGACTAGAGAATACACTTACCAACATGGTTCACATTTGAATAAAAAACTAAAAAATAAAAAAGAAAACTTCTAGGGCTTTTTTGTTCTTCATCTCCTCATGATTGTTATTACTTGTGCTGTCCTTTTTAATTGCATTAAAAGCTAAACCAGCAGTTTCAGAAATGGATGATTTATGGTACATGCAAAGCTTAAGTCACGCTGCACTGAGAAGATCAAATAGTTTAATACATGTGTGCCTTCCAAACTGATGGGAAACGAGCTACATTGCTTTCAAAGCCCCTGTTGCCACCTTTCTGTCCTGCCCCTCTACTGAGGGCTACTTATCCCACTGAAAAGACTGAAGCACTAAACCAGTTCAGTCCAAAACTGGCCAGCCTGCTTTCACATTGTCTGCCCCAGCAAAGCCACTCGGCTGTGTAATGAAGCAGCAATAACAATGCAAATATGCTCCTGGTTTTGACTCTCCTGAGATTTCAGCCTCCAGCAGTCACTTTCACCCTCCCAAAGCAAGACTGTCCATAAGCCATCACCCTGAGACGCATTCCTGTTCCCCCCGACTGTGAATCGGTTGATGGCACAGACCGAGACAACAAGCACCTTCTGAAAAAATGTGTCTGTGAAAAATTTACGCGTCCATTTGAGCATGACTTCTTTGGTATCGAGAGCTTTCAGTGCGGTGAAAGGAGAGAAATATTGAGGCCTATAGTACTAAAGATAATGTTGGAATGTAGCATTAAAAAAAAAGGTATTGTCAGAAAGAGGCAAGCTATTCCAGCAAAATCTGAGTAGAGACAGAGAATCGGGATCTCTTATTAGAAATTGGCTGTATTTTCCTGGACCACTTAAGACTACTCAGTCAACATTATGGATCATCGAGACATTCCAAATATTTTTTTTTTTACAAAAAGGAGTATTTACATGCTCCACAATGCAATGAGCCTTCACAGTTTGACCTCTGCTCATTTTCTGAGAATTTCTGCAACTCAAAACTGAAGTGCCAGATAGTAGTTATATTCGCAGTTGAGTACCACCATCATTCTGCTCAGTCAAATGCATGTTGAAGGCATGACAGCATCAATACTTTAGTGTGCAGTCAGAAAAGGACTGGAAAAAGGAATTAAAAAAAATCTGTGGAAGTCTCAGCATACAGTCGTCTTCAGATATTAGCACAGAGAGTGAAGACTACGTTATAATGGGGTGTCCACGGGGAGAAGACAATCACAAGTGAAGCCAGTGCAGAGTTGTTTAAGGAAACATTTCTTATTATTCATGCATTTCCAGGTTCAGTAAGTTCCAGTGTTGTTATTATTATTATTGTTTTACTGTTGCTGCTGTGATAAGAGGAGGAAGAGTACGCCCAGAATAGTCAGAAAGGACAAATGCCTGGGTTAAATTTGAAAGGCTGGATATATATCCTTTTATCCCATCTACTCTCTGACATCTCCATTTCCACATAGGAAGGAAATCTATTCTGGATGGCTTTTAAAATCAATTATACATGCATTTTTTGAGTTCTTTGCTTTGGAAGACAGGTCAGCGCCCATGCTTTTGAGAAAGACAATGGGAGCTGGTGTTTGGCACTCCGCCAGACGATCTTTAAAGTCTGTTCTTACTCTTGTAAACCTTAATATCACCCCTGAGGAGACTTTTCTTTGACTTACAGCTGCTATTATGTAACTCATTCTCCTCTACCATTTTCCTGTAACTTAAAGAGTGAAGCAGTTCTGTTCAGATTCCTTAGTACCTATACAAATGATTATGGTTGCCCTCATATATAATTCTTTTATGTACTTAGATTTAAAGCAGTGACAGACTGCTGCCTTATGGTCTGGGAAGGAATACTTTGTATGCTAAGCACACTTCTGAGTGAAGTAAGATACATCTGTTTCAGAATACCCTGTTAGATGGTGCTCAGAACTAAATCGTCAATACTTCCTACTTTGCTGGCACATGGTTTTTGCAAGAAATTGGATGTGTGTCATGGATGATATGCATAATGAGGTGTTATAAATGAGTGATATTAATATACAGTACCTCAACATTTCATTAAACATCATCCAGACTGGAATGAGAATTTTACAATAAATGTATTTGAATGACTGCATCGTGCATTTGGTATCTTATACACCACGTGCATATTACTCTCGTACTCTTTGGAATCTGGGTTGAGATTTTAAAAGGTCTCTTAACCCTGTCAGAAAACCCCTTATATTGTATAGGGAGGTGTTTGGGGGGGGCGGAAGGAGAAATCATTACAAAACTCTTAACGCTGTCCCCCTTTTGGCAGTCATTTATGACACCAACTGGGTAACATAACCTGGATTTCAGTGGACAAGTCACCAGACAGTCCTGAGCTCTCCATCAGGCACTGTGGTGAACTGCTGGGCATGTCCCAAGGAATACAAACAGGCAGACAGCTTAGACATCCTGACAAGGTCTCAACTCTTACAAGAAACCCTCTGCAAGTAAGAACTTACCACTTTTCGCTCATAGATTTGAATTCTATGGCTTTTCTGCTATCATTTTAAACAAGCCATGTAAGGTAGTACTCTGATAACGAACCTGAGGCCCATGTGAAGATCGCTGTCTGGTTATACTCTCTGAGAAGGAATCAAAAACTGCAGAACTGCAGCAGTGACTTCAAAATACTATGAGGTAATGGAAAAATATGAAGACTGCCCATAGTTTGCGAGGAACATCCACAGTCTCACATCCAGCAGAGGAGACAGCCATGATCCCTGCAGCATTACCACAGCATCTCATTTTGAAATTCCCTCTCTGCATGCAGTGACCTGTGATGATCATCCATATCGTAAAATAAGAAAACAAACAACCAAACAGAGCACTACTAGTCTGAGTTAGCAACTAACACCCACAATACAGCCCTTCTGCATGACAGGATCATCACCGTTTGATTTTGCAAGCATTTAAACCAGAGGGATATTGGACTATGAATGCTATTTTTTTAATAGTTTGGACACTGGGTTGCTGGTAGTTACATGGCATTGGTATTCCTGAAAGCTCAAAAACATGAAAACTTTTACAAATTCTGGAAAAAAAGTTATCAACTTTGCATTTCAGGAATTAAGTTTGACTCCAATTCCCATATCTTAAGTGCAACACTTATCTCAATTCCTGCAGTCAGAAGAAAAATTTCTTCTAAACTTTAGGTACACGTTCACTAATCTGTTTTCTTTACTTAAGAGTTCACCAAAGTCTTTATTAATATCAGTTACATATTAGGAAAAATTCTCAGTGAAAACTGAAATATAATTCAAAACGTAATGAAGCCTGCTGTTTGATCTTAATAGTACTTCCCTGGAGTAGCTACAGAGTATGTGTAGCACAATATTGCCAAAGCTCTTCAAGTTGTCAGACTCTAGAAAACAGGGTTCGCTGTTCAGACAGGTATCCCTTGAGTCGGGGTACAGCAAAGTTTAAATATACTAAATCCTGGCTGAAGAGTTCTTTCCTAAGGCGGCATCTGTTAACTAAATTGGTCTAAATTTTCCAAAGCTAGCTGATTTAAAAATATTTTAACAGCTCTCTGACAGGATCCTTTGTTACAGAAGTTACACTTTCTATTCCTTGCACATCATTACCTAAGTGGATATATGATTTCTGCTTCATTCCAGAATTATTTACTCTTTTGACTTTTGCTGTATAGCCTTTCATGATCTCAGTCTAACGAGTAAGGGCTCTTTCCTTTGTGGCAGCATTTTGTTCACTTTATTTAATTTGTAATAGATTTTTTTAATGCTGTCTTGCCACCTTTAAACACTATTGACCATTGGTATTACATTAGCTGCCTTATGCAAATGGCTAATGTTACACCAGTATCTTATTTTCGCTGCTCTTCACTTCCCCTCCTAATGCAGTCCTTGTGTCTTTCAGTGCTGCTCCCACGGTTCCCTTTTATTCCAGTGGAGTTTTGCCCAAAGTAATTTGCTTTGCATTACTGGAATTGTGACTCTATGCACAACCATCAGGATGACCTCAAACAATTCCAAATTTTTATTAAGACTTCCCAATATAAATTTAATGTTTTAGCTGATTAAGTCAGCAGATAATTCAAGCTTTCAATGGCTCATTTTACAAGGTTTTAATAGCTTGCTGATGCTATCTTCTGTTTGCACAAAACCCACTGTCTTAAGCACTGAGGTGAACGACAATGTTATGGACATTTTTTAACTCTCAAGAGGAAGCCCAAAACTATATTTATCTGTTACTGGATAAGAAATAAAAATTATTTTAAAGTCTTACTTCTACTGTAAGATGTGACCAGGAAAGTCACAGAGAGTCACACTGAGTTATTTCTTTTAGAATCCAATTTCTCTCTGACCAAAAAAAATTAAAATTATGCACCAAGCAGAGTTGCAACACACGGTCACATGTATAATTAGTACAGACTCCTCAGAACGCCATCCATCAGATCGCAGTGTGTATGCACTGGTAGTAGGTACCTGAAACCACTACGTCTGCAGCACCCACACTGTAGATAAATAACCAAGTTTAATCTCAAGGGAATACAATCCAACTTTTTTTTTTTTTTTTTTTTTAAATTTTTATTTAAGAACTCTGTATATTGGTAGCTTGGTTTTCAGCTGCTATGGTGACTATTTTTCTTCTGTCACAGGCTTATCCAAAATGCTTCGGTTATATTTTTAAGTCTTGAAAAATTTTTGCAGAAAAAGTACATGTATTTTACTACAACTTTAAAAGCACTGCCTATAATGTTACTATCGAGGATCTGAAGCCCTAAAGGGACCTTAACATCTGGCATTACTAATGGCTACACCAATTAACTATCTCATGAAAACATTTATTTCTCCTAATTAATAATGTCTGTAATTAAAAGACATCTTTTCCAGTCATCTCATTACTGAAAAATGTGGCTCACAAGATGAATGCTAGAAATGCTTACTGCACAGACAAGTTCTCCTAAGGAGCCTCAGCCAGACATGACTTCCATTTTTCTGAACCAGTGATGTCAGTATCCTCCACTCAGTATGGGTGACACGTCTCTTGTTGTGTATCAACTGCTTTGAAAAAAAACGAGGAACACAAATTCCTGCTAAATACTGCTAAACACACTATATTCACCTTTCATTAGACAGACTGTAATTCCATCTGGACCAAGATTAAGATTTGGACTGTTCTAGACCTTGACATAATGAAGCAAGCTCAGAAGGTCTTCTAAGATGATAATTTTTTCAACTGCTTATTAAATAGGTCTACTTTTCACTGTGAAAATCTAGTATGACTCCTAAACTGTTTTAAATGGTAGCTTTGTATCTGACACATTTGTCGCGTGAAGCCAACACTAGTGACAGAACCAAACCTGAGTATCATATAACACTATTTAGAAGCAGAGCTCCATACATTCCTCTCCTAAACGCTTTTGGCTAAAACACAGAAGTGGATGGCTTCGTGTCTGCGGTTACAAGCAGCTGACCAAGAAGCACACAGTGTGTGATATGAGATGCAAAAGCATCGAGTTGTGCCATCTAGAAGAACAGAATCTTCTCCTTAACCCCAGCTGCCAGTTTGCCCCTACAAAAGTGAAATTCAGTTTTTATTCTCACACGTTTGTTTGCACACACTGAAACAGAGACGTGATTTTGTTGCTCACAGGCTATATATGAAATCCATATTCATCATGTGTTGGCAGTTCATCGCTGTGCAATTACTGCTCGCCTAAGAATTTGTCTGCAGATCACTCCCCGTTGGAGATGCTGAAAAACTGAGTGATTTTTTTTTTTTTTTTTTTTTTTTTTTGGTGTAGCTCCCTGTTAGCTTTCAGTGACTGATGAGATTTAAGCATGTGACAAAGGCTGCCTAGAGCAAGACACAATGAAAAGCCTGTTAATCAGATGGCTTTCTTTAGCCTCCTTCAGCAACCTTGGTACCAAACTCAAGTCAGCTACCTGAACATTAGGCCCACATAGACAGCTCAGTGTGTCTTGAGACATGCTGTGGAGGTGTACAGAGATATTTTAAAAATCTGTAATTTTATAATTTTCCTAAATTACAGGGGAAAAGTTGAGATCATTACTAAAGCACTTAAAAACTCTAAAGGTTAAATATCTGAAAAAAAACCCCTACCAGTGCTCTTTCAAAGCCTATGACTTAAAGAGAAAATGATATCCTTTCAACAAACACAATTAAGCAAAATGTACAGAACTATGCAACTCTTCTATATTCATCTTTGCACCTGATTTAGATTTCAGTATTAGTGCAAGATATTTTTTCTTTTCATGAATGTCTTAACAGATCAAAAATGTCTTTTAATAATGTTTTATAACTTCATGAAATTACAGAATTGCTCATATAGAAGATAATTTTAATTTCTCTATTTCAAACCCAAATGCAAATACATTTTAATGATTTTTTCACTTTCATCACATCCACTGCATCTCCCGTTACAGAAAGTTAGAACATCATTCTAACCAACTCAGTGCCTCTGGGGTAGAAGAAGACAGAATTTGCAACAGATTCAGGAGAGGCTGCAGAACTCTACATCTGCAGGATACGTATTCTGATACACATACACACGCGCATGCACAAGAAATTAGAGGGACAAAAGGTCTTTCCTGATAACGCCCTTCCACTGAGCACACACACGCCCCGTAACTGAATCCAGCTACAAAGACTGATCTGATTTTTGCCACTATATTGTAACTGCAAATGAAGCCTCCTGTTGAACCTATTGAGCATATTAAGAATAAGACAAAGATTTTTATGTTCTTTCTTAGAGAAGACCATAGTCTGACCTCCTACTTAGCACAATATATAATCTTTCACATAAATTATTCCACCCTTCCTGTGTAGCTGTACAGCAGGAAGCTACAGGACCACCTTGAAAGTTAGAGGTGGTAGTCACTATGGTCTACAGGGAGGCAAGGCTGGTTTTAGGTATGTTTTTAGGTATGTATATACTGCCACACGCTCAGCTACTATAGGTAGGAAGACTGAAAATGTCTCATGATACATGTTTTCCACAATCACTACAGGCTGAAGAGTATTAGCTTCACTGATTTTGCATTACATGAAATTACAGCCACTGCAAAGTACAAATTTAAAATAATCAAGCCATTTCTCTTATTAAACATAATGTTTAAATAAGGAATTATCTCACTATCTAACTTAAAGTACCTGGAGAACCTGCAATTATCTTTTTAAATTGAAGGTACAAATACCATCAAGTTAATCACAGACATAATTTTAAAGTAGACTGAATGATCTCACAAGAATCAGTATCACATATTGGTTTTAGTCATCTTATTAATACAGTCATACACAAACAGGGGACCAGGATAGCACTCAAAATTTTGTCTCACATTATTTTCAAAGTTCTGTAGTTTCAGCATCCTGCAAAAAATAATTTAACAATGGAGGATCAGGGTAGATGCATGGTCTGAAGCCCGTGGATAGTGACAAAGAAATTTGGATTATGGTCTAAAAATAGAAGTTTATGTTCCTCTTCTTGCCCGGTAATTTCTGAATTAAACACTTTTTAAGGCAAGATATTGCTATCACATTAAATGGAATTAGTTCATAACAAGATGAGAGCCCAGCAAAATGGCTGGGATGTCACACCATGTCAAATGCCTGAGGAAACATGTTTTTTTTCCTGTGGCTATACAGTTATCTAACGTTAAAAGGAGAAATTAAATCACAATTGATGCTATTTATCTATTAGTTAGAATATTCAGTAACAGAGAATGCATTAATTTCCAAAACATGAAGATGATAGAGTTGGGGGGGGGGG
>NW_020799103.1:5666075-5687391 GCF_003259725.1 Athene cunicularia
GGGGGGGGGAAGTGATTAACTACGAGAAGTTGCTACTGGGAAACATCTTGCGAGCACAGGAGAGGAGGAACAATTCACAGATATTCAATTCAAATATGCATCAAAACGTAGTTTCTGAGTAGTGTTTAAGGAACAGCTCTGGGCAGACAGTGGAGTTGGAGGGACCAAAGTCTACAGGTGCGACAATGATTCTGACTTGGGAAAAATGGATTAAACAGCAGACTAACATCTAAGGAACAAATATATCAAGCTATTAATGCACAGTAGATAGATCAACCGTATCAGGACTTCAGAATTATGGACACTTCAGTCCTTGAGATTTGCTAGCCTAAAGACTTGTTTGCAGTCGGGTTCTTTGTTCGGGCTTCTTACTGAACGCTGGTCCTCAGTCACAATGCCCAGTGCAGAACTCTACTTCTTCTCTATATACCTGTAGTCCTCGCACCCAACACGCTCTCACCCTGACCCCTATATCCCCATCAAGGGGTCATGCTGAGGACAACATGACAAGAATAGCTGCTACCAGGACTCCAACCCACTTCTCACTATCCGCTCTTATATTCATCCCATCATGTAGGTAAATCATGACATCAAACTGACTGCCAAAATCTGCCTTTCTATCATACCTTGCTAAGACAGCAAAAACGGGTCCAAAATTTTACCTGGCGCTATGACAAAACTTTATGGCACTCTTCCAGATTTATATTGCTGAGGTCCCCAGCTACACTAAATACTGGTAGCTCTTGCTGACATCATCCATAAAAAATTAGTTACCTTGGTTGAAGATAATGGGGCTGAACACCTCTAAAGTATTTTTTGTCAGAATTACTTTTACAAAACCTTATGCAAATCATGAAAATAATTTTTTTCAATATACATATATATACATACGTATACACACACACATGCAAAATTTACTTGCCATTTGGGGTTCCCTTAAATCCTCTTGTTCTTCTAAAGGTTTTAAAGAACAGTAAATATTATTAAATTAACACAACTAGAAAGACTATGTCCCTGTGCCTCTTCTTTCTGTGCAATCTTGTTTCGCAACACAAATAGATTAATGTAAAATAAAGAAAATAGGAGGAACAGAAGTTCTAAATAAATTGCCAGGGCTGACAGTCTAAAGAAACATATTACTTAATAGAGAAAAAAAAAAAAAAGAAAACACACAAAGGCTTTTTTCAAGCACACTTAAACAAAAAGCCTGATGATATATTAATTCTAACAGCAATGTTCAGCTGACAATCATTTCTAAGCATCAGTATACAAAGCAATGACAAACTGTGAGTTAAAAAACCTGAAAAATATTTTTCTAATCATTTATAGAAGCCTTCTTTCACTTCCTGAGCCATGCAGAACATGTCAAATGTAGGAAAATAAGCGTCTTCCAAATAAAACAGCAAAGTCCCCTTTGAATTTTTTTTTTATACCTGGAAGGTTTTTTTAATTATTTGTAATGGTACAGTCCTGGCTAGGCTGCCAAGAAAGTAGCTATGTACCTTCCTGCTTTCTGTCCTCTCACCCACAGAATCAGCAGGGCGCCTTTTCAACAGCCTTAAACATCCCATTCTCACCAATGAGAGACTGTCCCAGACAGGTCACTGCAGAAGACACCAAGCCCAATATCCTTCCAAGGCTGATCACGGGGGACAGAGGCATTTTCAGGGAGAGGAATGCAAAAGGAAGATGAACAGCAGCTGCAGAGCTGGGCCTTTTCACGAGCTAGTGCGTTTCCAAGGCTGTCTAAAAAGTACCAGGTGGGAAGCTCCAACCCTGGGGCTGCCCAGGACACCAGTGAAGTAAAAGCACTTTGAAGACGACAGCTAATCTGTACACTTTGCTTCTGTATTGGGAGAAAGTGAAATGCCTTGGGTATTATGAAAGAGCGTAAAACTTCTTGCTTCGTATTATAAACTTCAACACCTAGAAAAGTGCCACTGCCGGAGAAAAACAGGCAGGGAAGCGCTTCCTAGTCTCACCAGAGGGAAAGAATTTTATAACAGAATAGGACAGAATAACTTCAGTTGGGAAGGACCTACAATGACCATCTAGACCAACTGCCTGGCCACTTCAAGGCTGACCAAAAGTTAAAGCATGTTATTAAGGACATTGTCCAAATGCCTCTTGAACACTGATAGGCTTGGGGCAACAACCACATCTCCAGGAAACCTGTTCTAGCGCTTGACCCCCCTCTCAGTAAATCTGTCACCCTCCTGTTGTGACCTGAAAATTTTAAGATGGACATCCCTAACGATCCCACTTATTTAAGGCACCAAACGAAACATTTAACATTATACTTACAAATTTTTATATTCACAGATAATTCTGAATGTTTCTGCTAAAAAAATACCCAAAACCTTAGAGGAGGGCATAGTGGAGTCATGTTACCTAGTATGGTTTAGGCAGGGCATACAGATTTCATTACTGTGGCAAAGCACAGCTTCACCTTTAAGAAAATTAAACCCTTCCCCCTGTCTAAGGGATCTTTGTACTATTTTAACACAGGTACGTTAATAGGGAAGGGAAAAAATGAGTATGGGGAACAGGGCAATCATGATATTAGAGGATGCTTTTTCTTTGCTATGCAGAAGGATAGAAATATTTGGGTGAGGGATGGGGATTTTTATATTCTATAAGTAACTTATAAAGAGGATTTCACTAGGAAGGAGTATCTGTGAATTAAGGGATCTTTATGGAATTGTTTTGTGTGTCTTAAAGTGTCAGACAAGAAAGCACCTGCTTCTCATAAACAAAAATCTTAATCTGTTTAAAATTTTCTTTCATTTTGACACATATTGTCCAGAACTGATATTTTGAAGTACAGTCATTAAATTTGGGAAGAGTTGAGGAAATGTGAGACAACAAATCCTGGTTTATATTTATTTGCTCGAACAAAAACACCCTATGAACTAGTGGAAACAAAATCCTCTCACACTTGAAATGGTATTAATGACTCGGTAAACACAAACGGAATATAACTTCTTCAAACACTGTAAAGATTTGACTCGATTTCCAAATGGTGGAGGGTGAGACAAGGATACATAATGATGATTTCAGGGTTTGAATTCTCAGAGACAGTTTCAATTAATCTATATTACTTGAATAAAAGGATGCAAGGGAAATCCTTATCATAAAGGATAAGGAGAACTACATACAATAAGCCAAAATCAAATGGCAACCAGTTAGAAATCAAACAGCAATTGGATTGCTTTTAATGGCTAAGAAATTTGGGTAAATTTTCCTTGCCTAAAAGATGACAGGGAAAGGGAAGGGGGTGGAGGGAAGTGAAAAGATGCCATTATACAAGGGAGAGACACAAGACAGACAGGAGTTTGGAGAATAACTTTCATGTATTCGCTCTTTTTAAAAGTGTTTTAGAGTTCAACTGCCATAAGGGCAAAATCAACTTCTTATAAAAGCTTCGTTGTGAAGCAATTCAATAGAAACATTCCTTTGATACAGTAAAATTTCTGTATTCTGCCTTGGCTTCAACTGAAAGCTCTGCAGCTCTATCCACTATTCCTTCAGGTAAAAGAGCAAAAGAAATAAGTATACATTCTAGAAAAGAAAAAGGGGGATTCAACTCTATTCTTTCTCTCTTTTTTTTTTTTTTTTTTTTTTTTTTTTTTTTTTTTTTTTTGCTTTTACATAAGAGCAATTATTTTGCCCTATTATATGGTTTGGCCAGCGATTATGTAAGTAAAACTTGTTTCCAATGAGAACTGCATTTCTACTTCCACCATAAAAAGAAATCCAAAACTTCCCAAATGAACCAAATTCACCAAATGGACTTTCTGTACTGCTGGTGAATTGATTATATAATACTTCTACATCTGGACAACGCTTAGATTCAATTTCAGATAAAAAATAATCTTACTTGGTATTTGCAGGAAAGCCAAAAGATTAAACATTTTTTGCTGCAGTGGTTCCAGCTGTCTGTCTCCACAGTCTTTCAGCTTTTGATTTCAAGAGTTGTTTCCACATACTAAGGAAAATACATTTTGCTGATAGAAAGCCTTCGCACATTAGAAACACTTTGTCACTACAGCTGTTCATTTTGGTTATGTTCTTACTGGACTAGTTACTGAAGCACAAAGAGATAATTAATGACAATGGAAATAAATATTACCAATTTTATCTGAAAAAGACAACTTAAAGGAATATCTTTTAACAACAAGCGAAAAGCACCACGCTTTCCTGTAATAATTATACAAAATTTTAGTGAGGCAGGTGCAAAAGATCAGCTTTCTGGTCTAAAGCTCTGACAATGCCACATAAAACTAGTTTCTGCATAATGGTAAAGATGTTACATATTGGGTATATAAGCAACTAGCGTAAAAACAAAAAAACATAATTCTTTCAATTAAAGCCTGCTTTTTCCAATATACCCAAAAGATGAAAATCATTCATTTTGGTGTTAAAAACATTTAAATAGAGAAAAATCCTTTGTTTAGATTTTCAAATTAAAGAAAAAGAACTTCTAAAGCAAAAACTTCAGAAAAAAAAGTCTTCTACTCTAAAATTTAAAATTCTTCAAAGCTTCTCTTTTTTGCTAGAAAAAAAAAAAAAAAACGGCTAAATGAACACTTGCTTGCACCACACTGTCTTTTAAAATTGTCAAGATTGAAAGGAGCAGTGCCCAGAAAGCTCACATTTAAGTAACTGGAATTTTCCTGAAGATCTTCAATAAAGCGTGGAGGACAGAATGGTCAATGAACTTGGATTAGCAAATTGACTTTTGAATGCTTGTTAAATGGACCCTCAAAGTAGATGTAAAATATTTCCTGCCTTCCCCGAATCACTGCTGTAACAATCAGTATTACTTTATGTGATTTGAAAAGTCATTCCATACATTAAAGGTTGGATTTATTAAAAAAAAATTGTCAAGTGAAAGTGAAATCCTGGTCTGACTGAAAAATAATTATGAAATTAAAATTCTAGTAGAACTCTAGAAAAATAGGTCTAATGAATAGAGCCAGTGTTAACATTAATCAGCAAAACCAGTTTGAGTGCAGATTTCCTTTTCTTTCAAACACAGTTAACAAAAGCGTAATTATAACTTCAGGTTTAGCCAGTAAAGATTTTCCTAAGCGATTTGAATCCTGGATGTGATTAGAAGACACTACTGGAATAGTTTACTAGTGCTTTAAAACTTCTAATTAATTATTAAAAAATGAAACTAAAAAAAACCCACCAAACCAACATGGAAAGTAAAAAGATTTTGCAAAATAAGCCCACATTTCTTAATAAGTAATCCTGCCATGCATCAAAAGACACCTTTATCATCCCGGTTTGCACATCAAGGTAAATGACGATAGTTACAGGTATGCATCTCTACAGGCTCATCAGCTGCTTTTGTTAGATGTCACTACTTTGGTGCATTCCACTTTTTCCAAAGCTTTATCTGTAATCCATCCACTCCAGAAAGGTGGACCGCGTTCCTTTAGAACTCAGTTTTCTGAAGTATGCAAATCACTGCTAATCTTACTGCTGATTGGCAAATTAACAAACTGATGGGAAGTCTCCAATTATTGGGGGCTTTTTACCACCCCTCACAAATAAAAAAGCCCTGAAGGGTTGGTTTGGGGAGGGTGAGGGGTTTTTGCTGGTTTTGTTTTGCTACTGGTAGGATACATGACTTGATTATAGTTATTTTTTTGATGGCAGCTTTTGAGGCCCGATTAATTCAGTGTGTTGGGTTACAAATAAATAAAAATAGCAGAGCTCATCTATAGCTGGTGACCTGCCATTCAAATTAGAAGGCATTCAGTACTTGGAACATTAAAATCAAACTTTCATATATGACCTGTTACCTATTCAAATACTTTATGAGCTTCTGCTTCTCAAGACAAACGTTAGCCGCTCCAGCAGCCAGATCATCCATCATTCAGGTCAAATGACAGAGCCATGCACACTTCTTTGGAATAGTTCCCAGCTGACTTTGTTGATGAAAGCCTTAATACTAGTTGAAACCAACCAACCAATCTAATTTAGAAATTCACGATGATGGCTATTGGCTACAACAACTGACCAGGCACCTCTCAAAACACTGACTGCAGAAACAAAGGCAGATGCCTCGTTGAGCTGCTTTGACAAGTGTGAAGCCAGGAGGTAAAGGGAAGATACTATTCGTCTCTAGCTGACCCTCCCACAGCCACATCTTGACCAGTGCCCAGTTTCGTGACGTCCCTGTACAGGAGACCTCAGCATGCTGGAGACACTCCAGTGGAGGGACACTAAAAAATGCTGGAGCCCACGGCACAGGAAGAACAGCTGGAGAAACAACACTTCAGAGAAGTCTAAGGGACAACTTAAGTGCACATCCAGGCCACCATTTGCAGATCACTCCACTACCTCAAAAGAGGAGTTACAGAGAGAAGAGATACAGACACAAGTGCCCAGCAAAAAGACAAGACAAATCACAAGATGCAATGTGGAAAATTTCAATTGGTCATAAGGAAATAATTCATCCCAGTGACAGTGGTGAAGCCCAGGGACAGATAGGGCTGTAGAACAGGAGGTGTTCAAAACCTGAATGGATAAGGCTCTGAGCAACCCAATCTTTCTTTGAAGTTGGGCTGCTTGGAGCAGAGTTTTAGACTAGACGCCTCCAGAGGCACCTTCTGACCTAATTTCGTATGCTGTCCCAGAAGCTCTTCCTCTGAAAGAAAAAGCCTGCAGAAAGACTGAAGCTAACAGAACAACTGCAGCAGAATGAAGACAAAAGATTTTTTTTTAAAGTGGCACCGATGAAGGTTCAAACTATGTAACAGAAGGGGCAATGAGAAGTCAAAAGCAGCTGATTAAGAAGAATCTCCCGACTTTAACAGACTAACAGAGAAAGGAAATAAGGAAATAAAAAGATGCAAAGGACTAGAGATGTCTTTTGACACAATCATACCCCACTCTGAGTTTCCTGAAAGGAACTTACCTATGCTAGTCACATGTCCAGCAAATTCAAGGTGGCTGTTATTGGAAGTTAGACCTATTAAAATACAAAGCTTTATTTTCTGTATCCGTAAGATTAATACTGCAAGTTGATATGGCAGATGGTCCCACTGAACTACATCTCTTTTTCTATTCACAGTGCTTGTACGGGATATTTTTACCGTTTAGGTAACTCAATATTAAGTTACATAGTATCTATGCAAATTTATTTTAAAGATAAGTATGCAATTTTTACTGTGTGGTAGTTTAGTTTCTGATTTTAGAGTAAATGTGGTTTTACAAAAACTGAAAAAAGGAAATTCTGAGTCCTTTCACTATAATCTTAGGTTCACCTAAGCCATCTACTGAGAAGTTCTGCTTTTCCCTGCACTTCTTTATTATAAATATGGATGTTCATTTTTGAAAACTTGGCCATAGACAAAGTTGCCTGAACAGGAGCATGCAGTACTCCAGCTGCAACGGTTCTCAGTGAAACAACAGCTTCCCAATAGAGCAAGATGACAATTCTCCGCAAAATCCATCTGCCTACCAAGAAAGAGAAACTATGCTGTATTTAGGACAGTCAGTTTCCCACTATTACAGATTGAGTTTTTGCATGACTTCCTGCACTGGAAAAAGTACTATTTGTGGAAAATTGACTTTGCATCATATATTCATTCAGCACCTACAACTGAGACTGTGAAACAGCTCTATCCCTTAATCAGTTGTCACACATTTCCTGGTTCCGTCCTCAAGACCCCCTTTTTCATGAGCTAAAATTCATGCAAAACCTAACCCCCATCACAATTTTATAAAAAGTTTACAAAGCAGATTTGCTTTAAACTGAGAGAAAAAAAATCATGAGAAAAAAACAGGAAGAGGATCATGAATCAATCATCTCTTGACTAGAACAGATTATCATACGACATTTATTAAAAAGTGTAATTTCCTATTCTGATAAGGTGCATTTTTTCCTGCATAGAGAAAAATTATTACCATAGATATAACTAGCAGGGTGAGGATCTTTCCCAGTCTTTCAAGTCATTCTTCCCCCTGCACCTTTACTCTCTCAGTGCAGGCTTTTCAATGGGAGCCATCAGTATTTCAGTCTCTGCCTCTTTCCGTAACACACTGTGGTAGAATATTTACCTATTAGGTGCCTAGATTAATGGATTATTAAAAAAAAAAAAAAAAAACAAAAAAAAAAAACCAAAAAAACCCTAGGAGAGCGATTAATCAGTAACTTCACTTTTGTTTTTTTTACCACTATCAATGAATGATTTGTAATTTTTGGTCAGGTTCTTAGCCATGTTTTCTTGTGAAAAATGAAAAATAAAAGCATATTTTACAAATCTGAAGAGAACTGGACCATCAGTGCAGTGTCATTTTAAAACTCAGACAATCTGCATGTAAAACAGGCAATCTGCTATCAGTACCCTAGAGCTATGCTGCGCTGTTGATAGATGCTGAAGTAGTTCTCATCGAATGTTTTACTGTAGTTCACTTCTTACAAACAAGGACCTCATAAGCAGTTATAATCTTATAAGCATCCATGACACCAGTTCTTAGGAAAAAAGAAATAAATGAGTGGTCTGATTAGCAACATATAAAGAACTGCTCACATCTAGAAGCTCACCTGCCCAGCAACATCCAGAATTACTTGCAAGAAAGCTTGTAATAGTAATGCAGACTTGCATCTGCGACCTGATTAGTTTTAATAAGCATTTTGAAAAAAAGTTTTAAAGCAAACCACGAAATTGGTAATTATTGTGTAGCATAAAATATATCTTCATCCAACAGTTATAGTCTATTTGTAGGCTAAAGTATTTTATAGTGACTTCAGCACTCAAGTATAAAATGGAATTTCAACAGAATCAGCAAGGAAACCCTTGTGTTTACAACAGATAGATCATTACAAGAAAAATGTTCACATGAAATAAAAAGGAAGCAGCATGGAAAAGAAAGCACATAACTACAACTGTATTAATACACACTTCCTAGTGGAAACTCTATTAAATAATCATCTAATAGACACAAGGAGTAAAAAATTAATGAAAAGTAGCAGCAACAACAAAACACAGTGTTGCCGCTCTCCCCTCCAGCCCATTCACCTTCTGAAAAGAGAGAATTTCAAATGAAGAGGGGAAAAAAGAAGAGGAACATACCCTAATGAAGCTAAAGGAGGCCAAACTAAACTAAAAGGCTAAAATCTCTAAACTGAAATGTATTTTTGGATACATTTCATGTATACATTTTGAGGATACTCTTGATGAAATCAATGAAACATTCTGGACAAAGCTGCTGCTGATTGAATTCAGCTCCCATCATTTGCTTCCACATGCTGTATTAACGCTCACAGAATTAATGTAGGAGTGATAGTTTAAGAGGCTACCATCTTTTCACTGACAGCTGCTTCCTTTCTCTGAGGTATGGACATATATACCGGACATATAAAATATAAATGTACATTTGGCAGCTTAAAAAGCATGCTGAAAACAAACCAAAATCTCTATAGCTATGTAGGAACTGGCTATTTCAAGGCCCCAGTGTCACTCAGAGATCCCCAGAATGAGTGTAGAGGAAGAAATAGCTTCACTTATTGAACAGCAAAACAGCTACCAAGGCTCTGACCTTCTATCCAGCTGCTCACTCTCTCCCTGTCTCCCTGGAAGTCATGATACTTCCACAGAGTATCAGGTATCTCTCTCATGCTCTTCCTAACAGCATCGTCTTCTGCACAAAGTACTGGAAAGTTGAAAGTGAAACACTGGAAAGCCTTTTGTCCTCTTACAACCTGAAAGCTGGGATGGAAACAGATGAAGGGCATAGGTTGATCTCTTACAGAAAAAAAAATATATATATATATATATATATAAATACAGTGGTTGCAAAAAATGACGTAATTACAAGAAATACAAAACCAAATATTTGCCCCATAGGGAAACCTAGCAATGAAGACTTGGCCTTGGTGGAGTGGTAGAGCATGCTCTGTCACTCCATCACTTCAAACATCTACCATTTCAGGCCTCAATAGAGATAACAAAATAAGATCATCCATTTTTTCTTGGTCCTTCTCTGTATATTCTATCCGGTGTAATCTGGTATTTTCCTCAACACCTTCATTTTACAACATTATAAAATGAGATTATTTGAGCATTCAAAGAGCAAAAGAGAGAGGATCTATCTAAAACCTTCAATTTAAAAGATACTTCCTTCACAGCACTTCCCAGTTGACCAGACACCAAGTGAGGTAATTTTGAAACCCTTCTGTAAACTTTGCTCTTTTTAGCTACCTAGTCATGAATTGGTAACACCAACAACAGAACTGGTCAGAAATGCTCAAAGTGGAGACTCTACAGCAGTAAGTCCAAATTTTCATGGGACCAGAATTGTCTTGAAATTTGATCACCTCTTCCAACCAGTCACACTAACACAGCTTTCAAAACAGCCTATTAAAATTCCAGTAAAAAGAAAGTGACTGGCAGTAAAAACATGTGAATAATTGTCAAAAGCCAAAAGAAAATTAAAATCATGATACCCTAATTATTCCACCTCTGCATAGCACTTTGAGTTGACGTCTTAAAATTCATTTCTCCTGGGAGCCTCTGTGCGAACAAGAAAAGTGTTCACAGTTAAAAGTTAGAAAATTTAAAAAATGTTATTTCTTCTTAGTTTTTTCTTTGCAGTAGGTTTAAAACAGCCACAGCTTCAGAGTTTGGAGAAGCAAATGGGGGAGTACGTCCCATTGATGTACTCCGAACTATAAAATCATTTTTGGTTTTTTCTTATTTCATGGACAAGCATCACATTACTATTTCTTCTATTCCCTTTTTTACCTAATGATTTTGTTATTTTTGAACTAATTGTTCTACATGCTAAAAAAAGACAGACTCTGGAGAACATCTTCAGTACTCTTGTTTCATGGTCGAATTTTGAAACTTATGTGGCATACAGGAACACATGCCTGAAAGATAATAAAGAACTGAACAAAAGCCATATAAAAAATATTCACCGTTTTGAAAAAAAAAATGTTCTATACTGCTCAGAGTATTGTAAAGACAACTGTTCCTTTTAATGAGACACAGCCATCATACATTCGTAATATGACATCTGGTAAGCAGAGAACACAAATTACTCTTAATCGCAAAAAGCATCTAATTTCTAAGTGTTTTTCTCTTTTTTTTTTTTTTTTTTTTTTTTTTTTCTTTACACAGTATTTTGTCAAAAAGTCATGCCTAATACTTTTACTGACTATAGTTTTCATTAACTATCCATACCAAAGGCACTTAACTCTTTTTTCCTTATATCACAAGAGTTACGGAGCAGCCCAAGGTTACTCTCAAAAAAATTTAAAACAACTGTAGGATTGGGGCGGTGACTGTTAACCTGAGACAGAATTTTGCACTGGTAAAAATGCTTTTCTAAGTTGAAGTCGTATTTGTTCTGAAGGCATTTGTCTCCTTCTCTTTTCTCCTTGTTCAAGGGAAAAAACTTGCTGAATAGCCAGTTTAATCAATTTCTTGATTCCTTGCCTTGCCTTTTTTTCATTCCAGACTGTCAAGAAACTTGGATTCCTTCTGCCTGTGCATAAACACCTGGCAGCAAATACGTATGGATGGCCATCGGTAGGAAATTAGTCATTTCTGAGAGAGTATTTATGAACTAGATGATAGCACTAGTAGGTAACAAGCACAACTTCCATCTTTGCTTCTGCGTGACCATGAGAACATCTGACTTGTGCTCAGCTCCTCCAAGAGGAGGCTAGCAGGCAAAACAGGGAAAGATTGTTTATATCACTAAATACTCACGACTACAGTACTAGTGCTGTTGGATGCTAGGCACCAGACTTACTTTTAGTACAACCAAATCCCAAAGACCTCAGAAACCAGATCTGTGGCACGTCACATAACTCACTCCAGAACCAAGGCGCCAGAATTGGACATAAATTTACACGTGGCAACCGACATGGAAACAGTCCAGTCAGGCTGGCAGACAGATCTAAAGCCTTGTCATTCAGATATGAAGCATCATTTTCCTTTCTGAAGAAAATCCTTCCATTAAAGTACAATCACTTATTAATGCAAATTTCAAAAAACTTTGTTTATTCCTCAGACTGAATACAAGTCAACCTCATACTTATTTTGAGATTTCCTACAGTATAAAATAATAGAAAGTTGGAGACGTTCCTTTTCTACAGTAAAAATAATAGCAAGTCGGGATTGATCGCTAACAACACATTATATTTAATTCAGAGTAATATCCTAAAAAGTAGTTGTTTCATGGCTCAACTGTGGAAAAACCTCTGACAGTCCAGGAGATAAAGAAGAAGGAACTTCTCTTCACATGAGTCCAAAATTTGAAGTATCATTCTCGCATCATTAGTCTGTTCTTATCAGTTTGGAGCATGACTAATATAATCTTTTCAATTCCTCTTCATCCACTACTTACATTTGATAATTAGATACAGGACGCATCATTTCTTATTCACAGCTAAACCCCATGAAAGCAAATCCAATCAAAATCTCAGGTACATCCATTGAAATGGATGTTACCAGAGAGAGTTTGAGGGGCTTCTGTGAGGACTACATCCATGAAATCTTTATAGCAAAGTTTTATTTATGTTCAGGTATGCTCAAGATCACTACCAAATCAATCATCACGAAATACCTTTGAGTCCAATCATGTTTCAGAAAGGACAGCAGTAATGATAAGTGCTTTCTTGTGACAGACTGTTTCCTTTTTATTTAAATGCTGGATTTCTAAAACAGCAACTTCAAAGTCCTGTGTTTCTCAAAAGAGTGAATTATTAATAGCAACATGGTTAAGCTCCTGTGCATTATTCATTTATTCCTACCAACTATTTGTGCTTTTGAAAATCCTTCTCCTTCTTCTTTCCTGAACCCCATAAGCCAAGACACTTCACAATAGGGAGAGCAATGCATTGGTGGTTGCAAACCGCAGTGCAAAACATTTTATCTGAAAAATCCTTGCTTCTGCATATTAGAAAAAGGTTTTGTAGTGATTTTAAAATGTCCATCTTAAAGCATGTTGATTCCTCTCTCCCTGATTCGGTTCCTTCCCCCAACAATTCTTGCACAGTCTTCCAGTGCTCTCCCCTGCACCCCACGATGTCTCCCATATCCCTAGGCAGGGACTCCTCAGCCTGCGGTGTGCTGCCGAGCGCTGCTGCCAGGGATCCATGGCTTTACACCTCCTTGAGTCTGCAGTTGCTCCAATGATACACACACACTATCTACCACTTGTACTCAGGAGGCTGGACGGCTTACGATGAAGCTCACAGCTTGCCTAAATCAGAATTGTGGGCTAACCCTCGGTGAAGCCATAACTACACCATAACAAATGCATCTATAAAAGAGGTAACCAGGAACAGCTATTTAAGAAAAATCTGAATTTTCTAGTGAACATAGACATGTTTAAAAACAGTTTTAGATATTTAGGGCAGCTTTTTAAATTATTGGAGTGCACTGAATTCCACCACCTTGCAAACAGCATTAGGTGTGTAACTCCTAACAATTACTGCACTGTTAGATATCCAGGCACTATGAAAAACCCTGACAGAGTACTCACCTGCACCTTTGAAAAATCTTTAAAAAAAAGCTGATTGCGAGTAATTCAGAGCCCCTCAAGTGTGACAGCGTTCAGTGGAACTTCTCCTAAATAGCTTTGAAATTACAACCTCCCTCTGCAAAACATCAGCCTTCAGAAACGTACAAGTGTTTACTGAGCGCTTAATATACTTCAGAAGTAAGGTTTAAAAATACATAGAAATATAAATATGTATCTCAGATCTGTCTTTAAATGTACCAATAAAATGGAAGTTCTCTGCACAGCAGAAATTTTAGGTCCCCAGGCCTCTCCACTGAGACTATTCAAAATCCAGCAATAAGTTTTACCATGTTTCAATTTTAGGTACGATGCCAATACAAAACCGGAAACATTTTCTGTGAGAGTAAATGGCAATGCATAGTCTTGCATTTTGCTCTCAGCTGAAAGATCCAGCCTCTGCAGAATATTCAGACATACAGATTTTGCATTCAGCTGGTACCTGAATTTCTCTCTCAGAAGTGTCTGGCTCTACGCATGCTTATATTAATTATTTTTACACACAGTATCACCTTCCTCGAAATCTGAATATCATCTGTCTCTGTAAGTGACTTTATCCCTTTTCTTTTAGCAAGTGACTTGGAAATCAATATTCAGTGCTGAAGCTGGTGCTGCTGACATGGCTTTATGTGAAGAACGTTCTGTGGAGGTATCTGCAAATCCCCAGTGCACAGTCCTACTTCAGCACAACCAGCTACGGAGCACTGCTTACACACAGAAAGACTCTTCAAGATGCTCAGCCTGCTTTCCCTATCTGAGACGGGTTCATCTATCAATCTACCCACCCACCTACCAATTCTGTCTCTCTGCATCAATACTCACCTATCTTTACTTTTATTTACTTTTTTTTGTGCTGTAAACATTCCTCCCTCAATAACCTCTCAACTCACATGTAAATTTTGGAAGTTCTTAGGATTGCCTGCTTCACCTGGCAATTTCAATGCTTAATCCCCTTTGTTCTTTTGTTGCTATTTTCTCATACTATTAAGTTACTTTTAGAAAAAACACACAGAAAAGGAAGCTAATGGATTGCCACAAAATAGCCCAAAGATAAGGGACTTGCCCCTGCCAAATAAAGATTCAAGAAAATTAATACATTAAAAGTACTAACTCCACTGGTTTAATGAAGCAGAAAGATAACAGAATGAAAATGTTATATACATCAGCCCTTCTGGTTTAGGAAGCCATACTATTGGTGAAGTTACTAAACAAACAGTAAGGAATAAGGAATCTTTTGAGCAAGAGTAATTCTACTGAAGCAGACAAGCAGTGAATAGAATATGACACTTCAAACATTTTCTAGCTCCAGAGCTTGCCATCATCACAGTAGTCATCTGGAGCATACGTGACTAGCTACAGCTCTTCGGTAACTGTGATGTACTTATGAATTTTTCAACACAGATTTGAGAAGGTTCTAGTTTCCTTTGTGTATCCTCTTGAGCTACCAGTGCTACACAAAAATCCAGTAAGTGTCACAGACAAGAAGCCCGAAGACCATGCGTCTTCTTGTCCTATGTTGTTACTAAAGAACCAAATAAAAACCATGTGAACAGTGGCACTCTGTTGCTCAAAATAGATTTCTACAGATACCCTTCATAAAGGATGCTCTTCAAACTACACTTCCTTTTCCCAAGTTGCAGGGATGGAATCTAATTCAACATGCTATCGTGGTTTAGTTTTGTTGTTTTTTGTTTTTTTTTCCCTCAAGAGACCCTACCTTCAAGGAGATCAAGCAGTTACATCCTAAGTGTTACTATTTGCCTGATGTTTGTATATTAGAGATGACCCAAAAGGGTAACTAAATTACCAGCTTCTTCAAAACTGCGTTTAAAATAGTGGATCGTGAATTACACTGTGACCTCACCAGTTAGACAAATGAACAGTTCCTCACTTAAGTAATCACACTGGCTTCAAGCCCTCACAAACCAGATGATAACCCAAACTGAGGCAGACTCAGAATCTCATTCTGAGAAAACAGTGATGAATTTGCATTCATTGAGGCTCAGAGTTGTTAAAACATGTTGCTGTACACTGTAGCTTAGTTTTGAGTTACACTTATCTCCAATAAATAATCTACTGCAACATATGCTTTAGGATATATAGAACTGAACTAATTCTAAAATGTGCTTGGTAAAGGTAATTTAAGATTTGTAACCTGGGTAGCCCACATATTATGCTTTCTCAAAACCTCATTGCGTGTCTGACTCAAGACAACACAGATACCCTCTCCAGCTTAGACAGGCCCAAGCAGAAAACAAGAGATCTTCATGTTGCTCAGAAAGCTTGTGAATTTAGCATAGTTAATTTTTGCTGTCACAATATGTCCAAAATATGAATGGCTAATTTCTTCCTCACTTTCTAGTAGGGGGAAAAAAAAAAAGCATCATTACTTTTCCAGTTGCTACCTAGCTGGCTGTTGAAACGCAGGGCTCATGGTACTGTTAATTAAGACAATTTCTCATGGCTAGCGGAGCTGTAAATACCCTTGATCATAAAATATGTTAACTACTGCTAGTTTTGTTGCAAAACTTTTTAGCAAAACTGGTATATTGAAACCACTATTAAAAATATTCAAGAGAATTTACACTGGTGGAGCTGTTTCATTTAGCGTCCTCATTTAGCAGATTTCAAAAATGACAAAAAGCAGAATAAACCAACGAAAATATTAAGGCAGAACTGGAACTTGCAATTTTGTGGTGATACTCAATGAAATATAAATGGTAAAATGATAGTTCTAAAGAAAATCAGCGTTGGCGGAAGTTGCCTATTTTAACGGATCCTTACTGAGGAAGTTTTGAAAAGCTCTGGAATAGGTACAAGGTTTTTCCACAGATAATACTACACCAAGATATACTTAAATCAGAACGTAGGAAGCTAATGCCCAGACATCTTACCACAGCATCATCATCTGTAGTCACACAGCAGACTTATGTAACAAACCGAAAATTTCTCATTTCCTTAGCCTTTTCATTTAAAATATTCATTCAGTGACAAATTAAAAGCAATATTTAACTTCTTTCTACAGCACTCATGCACCTACATAATATAATGTTTAATATGTCATATTTAATGATTATTTTCAAAGAAGCTCTATATTTTATTGAAGTTACAACCCACAACAGTATAATCCAGAATAAAAAGATGTGTTATGGGCCCTTCAAAGTGTCTGATTGAAACAGGTGAAGTGTATCTTAAAGTGTCCAGCTGTACCAGGCAACAAAAATAAGAGTAAATATAGCCAGGTAAACCTCATTTAAGATTGGGCCTTGCTTTTCAGTGCCCTGAAAGAGCATTATAAATAGCACTATTTGAATACAGTATCATTTTAAGAGAGTATATTAATAGCTGCATCGCTCTCAGCTTTCAGAGTCAAGATGAGGATAGCTTTGAAATTTTCTGTATATGTTAGTGCTCCTTGGAATGCAAATGAAAGAGCCGAGACCTAAAAATTCCTTTACTCACGCTTTCATGGAAACCTGGTCTTCCTGCTCTGGAGAACAACAGCAAAGAGTCACAATCTTTCATAAGTTTTTGTAAGACAGATTTGCATCTTCTAGTAATTTCAGCGGTCTCTTTGGATTATTAAATTTACTAGGTCCACTGGTGCCACTGAAGTATCAAACATCCTTGGAGAATTCTTCATGAGAATCTTAATTACAAGTCCAAGTTTCTGATTACTGAAAACTCTGGAGCAGTATAAAAAATGTGATCTTTACAAACCCTCATTTAAATTCACAAGTTAAATGCAAATTAAATTCCCAAGCTGTTTTATAAAGAATGCAGGTCATTAAGATCTTAAAATTAGAGTAAAACAACAATAACAAAAAAATCCCTACTCCACAATAGCAGTGGTCCTCTAAGTAGCTCAAAGCAGTTTATCAAGACCAGTTAATGAAGTCACAAAAGGGCCTCCATCAAGGGAGAACTGTAGATTTTTAGACTTCTCAACCCAAGCCTCAATCCACCTAAACCACATTACAGCTTCAGATGGCTAATATATAAAATGAAACAAAATATTTGGCACTGATCAGAAGTTCAGATCTAGGAGTACCTCTTTTATGGAGATACCTGTTCAGAAGTCATGCAATTTCAAGATAAATCCCTTGAGAAGGTAAACGGGCACTGTCAAAGACATAATGCATATTGAAGTTGCTGAACTCCTTCCTGACCCATTACAATCTTGAACAAGAAGCACGAGAAGCTCCCCAAGGTAGTCGCTGGATTTTAATCCATAGTGCGTGATCCTAAAACTCATACACCATGCTAAAAGCAACTCAGTTTTAAGCCACAAACACTTTTTTTTTTTCCCCCCCAGCCTTGAACTCTTTTGTTAAAATGCTTTGATAGGGAGATTACAAAGAACAACAATAGCCAAAAAGAGACCCACACAGTATGCAGGAAATTGCAGTCTGTGTATCAGGACTAAAGTCCTAGATGTTTAAAATTTTAAGCATCACAAAATTGCCTTGACCTGCACCCTAAACACAGGTTTTACTTTCTGTCAGGACAGAAATATTCAAACCCACTCACCATCAAGTAGCTGTTAAAAGAAGAGCCCCTTGTAAATTAAGTTGCCTTTCCTTCCAAAGGATATAATTTTCCCATAAAGCTCTGTAATAAAACAAGCAATTGCTTTTCACCAGTCCCGTATCCATTACAGAAAACACAAAGTCTACCATAAGGCTACCATATAGTATTATGTCCTCAATCAAAAAGGTTGTTACTGAATTGTGATTGATATCAAATACCAAATCCCAATGATCTGTCTTTCCCTGGAATTATTATGCTACAAATTATCTATGGAGATGATCTTTGTTCTCATCGACACTATTTTATTTCTCTTCCTCAATAACTATTTATTACTTGACAGTTATAAGCAAATCTATATATTAATGTCTGAGATGGACATTTTTCTTTTCTAAAGGACAGTTGGGAAACAAAATAGTAAATGAGAAACACTTCTTCCTTTCTCCTCTGACATAATTTCCAGAGGCCATAGGTCGCTTCACCTTTAAAAAGGGTAAAAAGTATAAAGGTGTACATTTAATAATATTTTTTTTATCTTTGAGAATATTACTGAGAAAAGTAATTTCAGAAAAAGCAGTTTCTTCTACAGCAGAGTTTAAAAATAGCCACAAAATACTATACAGATGGCTCAACAGATCTAACACACTACTGTGCAGAGACACAGATTAGTCTACCTCTAGGACACTGCTCTTTTTTGATAGGCATACCTTCAGATACAAGTAGAAAAACAAAAATTGTGGGGGTGAAGAAGAACGAGATTCGTTTTTTCAAAACTCGCAGTGTCTTTTTATAACACTATGTTGAGCTTTACCGCAGCTTTTGAAAACTGAGGGTTTCACTCTGCATACACAATCTGAACAAAGAGCAAGACAAAACCATGGCGGCACATTATAACGGCAGCCTCCTACTGTGAACACCTCCTCACTCTGTCAAGAAGAAGAAAAGAAAAACCCCCAAACTCTAAACAAAGACAAATCCTTGAGATATAAATGCTATTTTTCTCTTTTCTTTTCCCTGTTAAAGATTCCTAGGCACCCAAGAGACTGGAGAACTTGGTCATATTCTTTCCAGCCTTGTAAAGACAGCTTTGGTACTGAAACCACTACTCGTCTTCGCAGGCAGGACATAGTGCTCGGAGTAGGTAAGGAAGCAAAATGCTCTCTAGCCCATTCTATCTCTATTAGTCACCTCTCTTCAGCAACTGAGTTTATTATGTTACCTAGCCACAGGTACAGGCTCTACCTCTAAAAAGGTTAAAGTGAATTTCTATTTGTTTTCAGGAACTATTATCTTTACTGATTGATACCTTTCTTATACGATTGAGAACCCATATAAACCTAATGCCCTTTCAATCCCCCCAAAGAAATGAACCTTGGTCGTAATGCAAGTGAAGCATACAAGGCACAGCTGTGATGGGCAGTTGGCCATTTCATGAGGATTACCACTGATTCTGTAAAGAGAGGAATCTAGGACACTGTTTTGTGAGCAGCTAGAAAACAAACAATGCATTTAGTCAAAATCTCAGTTACAGTAAGTTAAAAATTACAGTAACTGAAACCTTAAGTTTAAAGTAGGAGAATGATATAAAATACCAAATTTGAAAAAAACTACACAATTACATAATGCTGTCTGCTGCTGAGATCAGTGCCTATGAACTTCAGAGTACCAGATTCTCATCATCTTTTAAATACCTCATGATTAGACGATGAGTTTGTCATTATGATTTGTTTGCTTAGTTTCTTTTGCCCAAGATGTCATGCTGTCCTCCCCCATCCCTAAAAGCTGTAGGTTGAGAAAAACAAGAGACTGAATTCATTCAGGTGGATTTAGCACACAACGTATGAGATTTTCGGCTAAGGGATACACATGCTAGGCAGTGCTGTACAGGCTCCATAGCTCCCCAAGAGCATCCTCTCTTTTCCTAAGCCTTATGACTGGCACCGCACCTTAATCAGGATTTCTTCAACGATAAGGAGGAGAGAATGACAATCGACTTCTCAGTAACTGACATAACCCACTGGGTTATTATGAAGTTTTATAACCACCACAAACATGCAGTTTGATAGATCACATGGCATAGCTTGTTTTCAAGCAACTGACTTTCAGCCCTGAACTTGAAAATAACGAAGATAGTTTTGGGGTGGTTTTTCAAGGGATTATTACAGAACAGCTCCTGAAGGAGCTTGACAAGGACTCTGGAGCTTGCTAATCGTTGCTGTAATATAAGAAGTATTTTCTCATGAAAATCTAAGGATGAACAATGTGGCTCCAAGTCACCTGATGCTTTTATAAACATACCTATGATAGCTGAAAAAAAACGAATTTTTTTTTATAGTAGTTAATTTCAAACCTGACTAAACTAGACATTTTACAATTTGAAACAGCACCAC
Organism: Athene cunicularia; assembly: GCF_003259725.1. Taxonomy (NCBI): domain Eukaryota; kingdom Metazoa; phylum Chordata; class Aves; order Strigiformes; family Strigidae; genus Athene; species Athene cunicularia. The sequence goes on from NW_020799103.1 coordinate 5,686,547, forward strand.
TCATTACTGCACACAAGATAGTCATTAAATGCAAAACCTCTACAGCAAGGAACTGAATTTATTATGGAATTACCAGAATGGAATAAGTGCTCTGAATTATTTATTTTCCACTAACCATTCAAAGAGAAGAACTTGAATGAGGCAAAAATCCGATAAGTGAACCCGTGATTTATGTATGAAGCATAAGATACTAAATCAGGATTTATGGCATACTATCCTCTAAGACAAAAAGAGTTTATTAACAACTAAAACAACAAAAAGAGTGCAAAAGGATGCTCGTAATGGAAAAAAATATTGGGTTTATCTATCAAAGTAGAATTTGAGAAAAAAACAATATAGTTGCAGAATCGAGAAAAAAATAAGCAGAGTTTATTATGGGAATTATCCTTTTTCTACCACAAACGCAATATAGAGACAGTAAACTCAGCTGAAAATTTACCTTTTTATTTGTTGACCACAAAATGCTGTTGTTTCGCAATTAAAAATGCCAAACAACCACCCAGATGCAAGGCTTGAAGTAGTACTCGCCTTCGTAACACCAAAGCCCCCCTCACAAACACAGCTATTATTCTTTCTCCAGATTTATACTGGGCTAATAGCATCCTATGAGGACGAATAACAGAAACAAACGCAGAAACAACCGCAGCAAACTCCGGAGGGTGAACGACCTGTCCACTTCTGTAAAATCACCTGTACAACCACTGAAAAGCACACACCAACACCCTTTCTCGGGGAGAAAAACTTTCCCACCGAGGGAGCGGGTGGCGGGGCCGGGCCGGGTCCCCTCAGCCGCCGGGAAGCGGGAGGGTGGCTCGTCCCGCCGGGCGACCTCCCCGTGCGCTGCA
>NW_020799103.1:5687441-5750160 GCF_003259725.1 Athene cunicularia
GGAGCGGCCCGGCCCGGCCCGTTTCGCCGCGCAGCGGAGGCAGAGGGAATGGCGCCGGCAGCACCGGGCGGGGACAGGCGGTAACACGGGGCCCGGGGTGGCGAGGGCCGGGCTCGGAGCCGGCGGCTTCCCCCAAGCCCCGGGGAAGGGGAGTCCCGGGACCGGCGCGGCCTGCGCCCGCCCTTGGGCGGGAAAGTCAGTGCGGCCCCGCGCTGAGGGGCAGCGCCGGCCCCGGCCGAAAATCCGGCACCGCGCTGCTTTTATTGCCTGCCCGTAAGCCTTGTCTCTCTTTAAAAGACATCAGGTGTGACCGGTGAGGTAAAGGGACGCGGGGTGTAAGCTGCACCCCCTTTACATGCTGATGGAAGCGCGGACACCCAGGCGGCGGGAGGGCGGGAGGCATCGCAGCCCCTCATCCACCCCGGCCCTCGCACCACAAACCCGGCACCAGCCTTTTCGGTTTTGTTTTTTTTTCACATACGTTATAAAACTTACAGTCTCAATCTCACTGAAGAGAGCTTTTTTACGAAAATACACCACATCGCACGTTCAAGGCCTGATGTGGCCCATTTCTATGCTATTTATGTTATAATTTCCCATTTCCCCACGATGTATGCCAAGAGGCTCGTTCCAGATGACAAAAGAGTCAAATTTAAAAGGCTTTAATTTCCTTCCCTGTCTCTCTCTGCTCATGTTACTCTCTCTGGATTCTGAGTCAATTTCTCGGTAGTATTATTCAACTCCTGTAGAATGTTTTGGTTATAATTTTTCTACCACAGTAATCTGTTTTCCCAAGCCTCCTAAATTCGATCAGTCCAATATTTCGACCTGCCTCTAGCAGTATCTATCTTCTCCATTTAAGAATACACACATTATTCGCTTGACAGAAGTTAATTAAATCCCCTGTGCACCTAGTGGCAAAATGTGTATCATTTCTTCAGTTTGTGGCTCCATTTGTGTGCTAGAAGATGTGCTAGAGATTTCCTTCAACAGGAAAGCTAGAACTTTCCCCCATATTTGACTGGGGTTTGTAGTTTACCATCTGCTTAAAAAATTACACAATTGCCACCCCTTACTGCAGGCCAGTCTGGTACTACAAATTTATACTACTTAGTCTATATCAGTTTAAACAACTACAAGGGATACACACTTTAAAAAAAAAAAAACATAGTATAAGGATGTTTTTCCACTATGAAAGCATACTAAACAGTCATATATAAACCAATACATCCATACAACGGCTTTTATAGGTAGGTAGATAAAATAAAAACTGCATCCTACCCAGGGAGGTATTCTCCAGCATTTTTTTTCTAGAGTATACATTTTCAGACATGGCTTTACGTAACACGCAGCTGACACATCCAACTGTTACCAGAAGGGAAAAAAAAAAAATCTTATCTCCTAAGGATAGCTGACCAAATTTTGTTTTTATTTGGAACATATGCAGACGGTTTGTTTTCAGTTAGTTTAGGAAAAGATGCAGAAGCTACGGTGCTGTGAAGACATTATCCTACTTATTTGTCAGTCTCCGGTGGTTTTCTGCACACTGAAGGTAATAGATGAGGCATTCCTCTGCACTCCTGCAGTTTCAAGAAAACTGCTGGGAACAGCTCTTTCCTGCTGAGAGACAGCACTATCGACAGTGAATGGCAGAATAAGGCAAGTTGAGACCAGCCAGGCTGGCTCTTGTTGATCAACAAATGCTGGAAAACCAGTAGCAAGCCAAAAGAAGAGGTAGAATCAAGTCGTCCTTCCTTTTTTTTTTTTTTTTTTTTTTTTTTTTTTTTATACGTGAGAACAGATAAGTAAGAATTAAAACCAAATCTATACCCAGTAGCTCAGAGTCACCAGGGAAAAAAAAAAAGTAACTATAAGACAAGCTATTAACGTTGTAGTTAATAATCATATGTAGTCTGCAAAGAGCAAGTATAGTTCTTACAGTGAAATGGTCTAAACCTTTGTAAGGTTCTACAGCAGAGCCATTTCTTTGAAAAACCTTGGCTGACACCTTTGACTTGCAGATGAAGTAGAACAGTAGCATACATAATGCTCCCTTTCTCACCTGAGGAAAACAAAAGAGGACCATTACCTGCTCTCTTATGATAATAATCTACAAATTGAAGAGGAGAAGAAAAGGTGCTGATAAGTAAAATTACAGCCTAAAGAGGTTATCTCACACTGTCTTGGAAAAGAGGCTGCCAGCTGCCTGGTACTCAGGACCATCCTTCATCACAGTCCTCCATGGAGACTCACAGAACTCCTAAATTCAAACACATTTACTCAACTCAGTGCACAGAATGATGGGGAGAGGAAGCCAGGCTAAGGCAGTGCTCAGAAACCCAGCAGAATAATTAAATTCTGAGGACAGAAATTAGTTATTTTTCTACTTGTTTCTTCATAATAAAGCTCTAATTTTAGCAGTAGATAGCACATACACATAAAACTACAGATACGACAGCTGGGGGTAAGGTCTGCAGAGAAGAAAAAAATATTTCTGCAAAGGTGTTTTAAATTAAATCCTTCACACTGTCAACTGACTAAGCTCGTAAAATATTATTAGAATCTGGAAAAATAATTCTTTGGTAAATAAGGAGAGATTGGTCCAGTTTAACAGTATTTTTAGAGTGCAGACAACAGAACAAGTACAATTGGATGGCTAAGATACAGGAAACAGATACATTCTTAACCTTCATATGCACAAGCTACATTGCCTCTGAAGCTTGTTAAAATAAAAATCAGCCCTCACACTCATTGTCTAATGAATACTATCTTTGAAACCATTAGTTATATTAAGCTAAATCTCAAGTTATCTCTCTATAACATTTTATAAATCTTTTCTAAAATAGATCAAACCCCTGGACTTAGTGAATAGATCAAGTTCAGACAGATCTAGACTTAAACCTTTTATCTCTACAAGTCAACAGAACCAAAATCATAACTCAGCATCTTAAGGTTGATATACCTGCACATCTTACTGAATTTTTCCCCAGGCCTGAGGTATTCAGTTTTGACATTAAGATTAACTCTGTTTGATAGACAGACATGCCTTTTTCATGAGGTAGAGTCTTTATCAGGAAAGATTAGAAAACAAAATTTGCTATCTTGGTCTCACTTCATCATAATACGTGTAGCTCTATGTATAGCTCTATGCATATCGGTATTGGGGTCTGTAAAAAATTTGCCTAATAAGAACAGAAGTCTCCAGGTTTATTTTCTATCAGGAAGTTGTTTTGCTACTAAAACAGGCTATGAGAGTGATATTTTTATATTAAATTTTGTACTTCCATAATGCTGTTCAGAATGTCGCATGAAATAGAATCTTAAGTTAAAACCCAATTAGCCTGTGATAAGCGGTATACGCCAATAATTTCCTTCAGAAATATAGCCGTCTCAAAAGTTATTTATAGCCAGCTGTTAACTATTGCCCAGAAAGAAAATTAAACTTACTCCAAAAGAAACTCATGAGATGCAGCAAGGGCAAAATTCTGCACCTGAATAAAAACCTCATACATCAATTCAGGCTGAGCAGCAGCTCTGATGGGAAGAACCTGAAGGTTATGGGAAACACCAGCTTGAATGCTGGCCAGTGGTGCACTTGCATCACAAATAAGGCCAAAATTAGGAGAGACCTAGCCAGCAGATCAAAGGGTTATTAATCCCCTTTACTTGGCATGACTGTAGCTGCACTTGCAATTTTGTGTCCTCTCAATTCAGGAAAGGTGTTGGAAAACTGGAGAAGGTCCATAAAAGGGCTACCCAAGATGGTCAGAGGCCTACAAAATATGTGAACTGTGAGAAGTTGAAGAAACTAGGTTTATTTAATCTGAAAAGTAAACTAAGGAATTCCAGCACCATACAACAGGTGGAAAGTCACTGACAAAGGTGACAGTACCAAAGTCTTTTTAGTGCTAAAAGATCTGATTAGTGGCAACAGCCACACATGATGGCATGTGAGGCTCAGATGGAACACTAAGTGTAAGTTGTTACAGCGTTGGTAACGCACCCTCAGAACAGGTTACCCACAAAGTAGTGAAACAGCTATCCTTAAAGGTTTTCCAAATTTGCCTTGACCAAGATATGTCTGACCCATTTTGGTGATGGCAATGATAAAGCTTCAGAACAGGAGGCTGGATTAGATGACCTTCAATGGTTAGAACAGAGAATGTAATGAAAAGCAAGTGCAAGGTTGTTGGAACCAGACTAATTCAACAACTTTGAATTGTTATTAAAGCAAAGTATAAAGTTATGTTGCTTTTTCATATCTGTAAAGAAGGATGTTGTTGCATATACGCTTATGCATCGTGTCAAAATGCAAAATAGCAATATGATATTAAATGACCTATAGTGTAAATTTAAAATGAAATGTCCTTTCTTAAACATACTGGTTTCTAAAATTCTGGCAAAGTACAATTTCTAAACAATTTGCAAGAAGATTTTTGAGGTTGGGGTGATTCCTTAGTCTAAGATGTCGTCTGAGTGAGGGCACTAAATGTTTGCAGCAGCACCCGAAATTATTGATTTTCTATCAGTTTTCATACAATACATTTAAATAGGATGAAAAAATAATGTTTACAGAATTGTTGAGTCCATCTATTTCAAGGAAGGCAATTCTATACTATTAAAAACTCCACAATGTAAAATTCATCTTGTTCGTTACTTGCAGTAAAATTGTTTGCAAATGTTCTGATCTTACTGCAAGCGACGGGAGTTTTGACACAGACACTACCATGTTGAGGAGGTCCCTCGTTAGCTCTAATAAAGCTGTCAGTTACTATGGAGAAGGTCTAGAAAGCAGAGTACGGAGCATGCTAAAGTGTGTAGTAGATGAATTTAAAAATCAAACATTTCTATAAGATTTTACTTTGTGTTGCTAAGACACTAACCCTCAAATCCTCACTGATTTCCATATTTTAATATTTAATTTCTGTGGTAATTTCAGAGACCTTTTCTCTCTGACTAGATAGAATTTTCTTATATCCATGGAGCTGACTGTTTTCTGGCTGTTATAATGTGTTTGGATCTCGATTCTGTAGCTCACTGTAATTGCATGCTTATTTTTAAGCTTGTTTTATAGGTTCATGCTTGCACCCTAAACATTTGCCTGAACAGAGTTACTTTTCCAATTTTGGCCTTAAGTTATCCAGCTAACATAAGAAACAGAAAAACTTTCAGTTCATGTGTTTAGAAAAATTTAACTTCCCTCAGCAAATAAGCTGAATTTTGTTCTAAAATATTTGGGTCAAAATGCCAAACTAGAATTCTAAGGAGTTGAGCATTTTTGTGCCTGATAAACACTGAAATCCTTGGAAGAGAGCTATACAAAAGTGAAAAGATGGTGAAATTTTTGTTTAAAAAATCCTCCTATAATAACGCAAAGAGATTTTAAAGAAAGCACTCATGTCAAGAAACAGGTGAAGAGGGGAAAACAAACTTATAATAGCAGCATTCAATATACACGCCTATCCAAATTTTCCAGGTGGGCAGCCTTCAACATAGACGAATGTTTCTTTTCTATTATACATCTCAGTTTTCTTATTTCACATTTTATCTGAAGCAAATGGCAAAAATGATTATTGTTATTCAGCTCTTCTGTACCAGCTACTAAGCTGCTACAATTCTATTTCTGATTAGCAGCCTAATTTGTCAAGTAAAGAAGAAAATAATCAGATAGACTAAAAAAACCCCCAAACTACTAGGAATGACGAAATTATCTATCATGTTTCCACTGTATAGACCTATTCTGCAAATCTGTGCATCTTTTTGTTTAGTACCATATTCTCGGCATAGGAGCCTCAAGAGTGACAGTAGTAGAAACTTTTAGAAACAAGAGGTTAACATAGCTGTATAGTCAAAATTTGCAGTAAAATAAAAGTTATCATTTAGGCATTTGTTCCTACATTTACTATTGTTTCCTGGGTCATTAGCTCCTTGGTTTAAAGATTAACGTTCTAGGACTGCTTAGTGCATTTCTGACAGCCAAGTCTTTCATCACCTCCAAGATAGTTCTGTTTAGAAACTCTTAGTTCTTACTATTTGGATTTGTTTGGCCATGTACCTGCTCTTTTTCCCCGACTACATTTTTTTACACCCTCTCCCCCCCCCCCCCAAAAAAAAAAAAAAAAGGTCAAGGAAAAGCAACTTATATTAAAAGCAGCAGAGCAAGAAAAGGTGAAATGGGGTAGGACTGAACACTGTGTGCATAGCCAGGCACTTACTATGTAAAACCTCTACCTGCATGTCATTTGGCTATTTCTGTGCACATCAGGGTGGAAACAGTATGGCAACAGCATGTGGGCCTGACATGTTGCCTGAACATGAGGAAGAAATCAAATTAATTGATACGGTTCATTCAGGAAAGACAGTCTTTCCTGCTATACATTTATTTACAGAACTCAGAGCAGCCAAGGCCAAATCCACAGCTGAAAATCCTAGGATTACAGTAATACAAACAAAATCGTTCAACAAAAATATTAGGATATCCTCTTGGCAGCAACTAGCACAGTGACGTAATGTCACTGCACAGCAATATCAGACTTTTCCTTTCCAACTTGTGTAAAACACTGCAGTTCAGATATGGTAATTTTAAATTTATCTCACAATGTGTCTGCATTCCTTGTCGGCCAACCTGCCATCTTTCAGAGCAAAAGGAACGACTGATAATTTCTTCAAAGATGCCTATTTCTTCATTGCAGCATCATCAATAAAATCATAAGTGTGTTTCAATTAGCGTCATCATAGAAACTCTCTTCAGCATCACGCTCACATGCAGCTTTGGCCTTATTTTCCGTAGCATTATTAGACTCCTTCATGGCTGCAAACCCCCATGCCGGGCTCTATGCCCTCATTCCAGCTCTCCATTAGAAGTATGGCCTGTATTTTCTCTGACGGCGACATCTGAGAGCGGATCGATGCCAAACACGTGAGCTGCAAGCCCACACACGTATTTACCATGCATCAATCACCTCCCCATCATTTTGGAAGAAACATACTGAGGTGGGTTATCCCATCCCACAGACTTCTGCATTCCACCACCACAGAACTTGCCTGCTTGGCTACACCAGGTGAACTCCCACAAGACTCATGCCTCTTAGCATTAATGCTACAGACGATATTTTGCAGAGAAATTTGTATGGTGCCATCTGGCCTAGCCATCCTATATTCTGAGCTGGGAAGAACTATACTATTACACAAGAAGATAAGCCATAGTAATATTCTAGATACATTTTTATAAAATTGATCTCTCTGAGCATCCTTAACATCACACTCAAATGCAATAATATGGGCTTCAAAAAAAAATTATTTTCTTTTTATTATAGGGAAAAAGTACAGTTCATTAATCCATAACTGACTATTTTATGTAGATTTTCAAAATACCTAAGGCTAAAAGTGGGCTAAGATTTTCAAATGTAATATATGTGTAATCACAATTTTTTTTCATTTAGTCATGATTTATCACGTTTAATTTCAAGTTAAAAAAAAGGCACATATTTCTATTTTAAAGCCACGAGGAAAAAATGTTTCAGAATTTAAATGCTGTCATCTTGAATTTGCAACCCAGAAAGTCAAAGTAATGCAGTAGTGTACGATAGCTGAGGAAAAATGAGACATAAGGAAACGGATGATGGGAGATAAGCACTTTCCTTGCCCACTAACACCACGCTAATTTAATGGCACTGCCATAGGCTCCATATGAACTAAAAGGGCTTGAGTCAAATTGGCTGTGAATGTTCTCAAGGATTTATTTTTAAAGATATCTAAATTACACTTTGTTCCTTTTTTAAAGATATCTAGATTACACTTTGTTCCTATGCACACACAGCTAGTCTATAAGTCTGTAAAAACATGGCTCACCCTAAGAAGATATATTTATTTCTACACCTCTTACATGAGCCAAGTGAACTCACTGCAGACAGGGTATTTGTACGTTACTCGTATCCTGGACAAATAGTAATTCCATGCCAAATTCTGTAAAAAAAAAAAAAAGGTCTTGGAACATGTAGCATATACTGTTGAAGAGTAAGAAGAGTATGGATGCTGGGAATTGTGGACTACTCTCCAGACACGCCTGCAAAACCAGAATGTAAATCAGGGTTAACCAAAAACCAGATTTCTTTTGTTTTGTCTCCTCCTCCTCCTTTTCCAATTTAAATTCTTTTCGTTTTCGGGCAGTGTCGTATTTCTCTAGTTTTCTTATCCTGAATCTTTTGCATTTAAAAGATACACATTGAGAAAATGAGTTGTGTGTGGTCACAGAAGCAATATAAAGACGCAGTCATCATCATCCACCTTTAGGTATAATTTTCTAAGCTATTTCAGTGAAATAAAATATTTGTCTCTGAAGGCATTTCTTGCTATACTTTTTTCCTCTTTTTTTCCTTTTTTTTTTTTTCCTCTTCTTTTAAATGGAAATTGGAGAAATTGTGAAAGTGTGCAAATATCAGTGCAAAGAATAATTTTCTTTTTTTTTTCCTAAGAGTGTAATATTTTATTTAGCTTTTACAGTAGATGGCAGGGCATAGAGCATTTTTAACATGATGTTCTTTAGACAAAGCAAAGAGCAAGCAAAGAATTTGTTGTCTCCCTTCCTCTCATTTTTTTCCCTATAAGGCATCTATGCAAGAAACATGATGTACTTTCATTTCACTGTGGGGTGAGAACATGAAGGAATACATACAAGTACTATCTATATTATGTGTATATATAGAGTCTATAGACTTTATATAGAATGTAAAGTAGAAAAGGCATTCCTGCAGGCTCCTGGAGTCTGGTAGAAGACCAGCTTGCTTCTAGGGCCCACGTTGGGGAAGAGAGACTTTCAAATTCCATCCCACTTCAACAGAGAATTAGGGATGCTTCTTCCCAAACCCACTTGCTGCAGTTTGGATTGCTAAACTTACTGGGAAATTTGTTACTGTATTGGTTTATAGATATTAGCTTCTGAGGTGGGATTGGGTTGACGGAGAAGTGCAAGAAGGTCTCAGAGGTTGGGAATTCAAGCTAGTATAAAAGCTCATAAGCCTTTTGTGTCTTTACTTCATTAGGAACAGATGACTACCCTCACTTCAAATGACAGAATGATCTACAGCTACTGAATAAGTGAATCTATTATCTGTTTAAATTCAGGCCAAGTTTTCTGTCCTGCTTCATCCCGCTGGCTACATTCGTTTATGCTACCTTGCAGGCCTGAACTAAGAGAAAGCCAGAAGCACTGTATATAATATCTTCTATTAAAGTATAACAGGTTACTTTAAGTTGGTAGGACAATTCAGGACTCTCTATTTCCAAACCTCCTTTTTAAAGGCTTTCATGTGAAATACATTTCATAGCTGTTCCTGATTCTAAATAACCTGAAAAAAGGCTGATATTTTCAGTCAAAGTGGAGTTACACACTGTAGAATTGCATGTATTTTACTTAAAAAGATGGTTGTAAATTAAGGTAATAATAGCGTATGCACAGACACAGCTCTTCCAGCCAACTTTTTCTGTTTCTATTAGGTAGAATTCTAGTCATTCAAAATCTTTATAAATAGCAATGGTTTTGGAATGTAAATATTCATGATTGGGACATTAAGATAGTATGATATTGGTTAATCACATGATGCTTTGTTGTTTTTATTAAGTTATCTATGCTAGTTACACTGAAAATGTATTTTTGTAAAATAAAAACTTTTAAAAAATGCTCATCTGTAAGACAGTGTGGATCTCAATTTCTTTGCATGCGTTTTACTTATTGAAAAGCATATATTTGGTAGTGCATGAACGTACATTAGAAATCAGTTCTATTTCCATAATCATCACAACAACTAAATAGAAAAAAAAAAAATCAGTACATACCTACTTCTTGCTTGTATATAGTGTTTTGATTTCACACGCTCGAAAGTACTACATCTCAACAGCCTGTTCAGTGGTGTTCAACGGTTTGTGCTGCTCAAGTGAGTGTTGTTCCTGATTATCACTGCTGCAGAAGTAACATGAACTGACTGACTGTACTCTATCTTATTTCAGCATCATTTAGAACTATACAGATGAAGTAAGCTGTCGAGCAGAAAAAATTGTTAGACTCAGTGCACCCAAGGCAAAATCTGGAAGTTGTTTTCTCATACTCATCTTCTTGTTTTTAAAATATATTGAAAAGCTTTGCACTTGAAATTGATAGATATAATTTCCCTCTACAAACTGAAAATAAGAGATTCATAATACTTTTGTATTTCGTCATCCAAATCCGAGGACTGCAGTTGCTCAGAATGAAAGTGCCACTTCACCTCAGTCCGTCACATGCTTCTTGTTTCACTGTTTATCTCAAAAGCACACATACTGTCAGCGCTGCAGAAGAGCTTGATGGCGTTACGATATGCACTTGGAGATCCAAGAACTGTGGCAAAACATTCCTTTAAAATTATTAGTGAAGCATTTTTCTCTCCTTTATTCTTTAGAAGTCTAAAGCAATCATATTCCAGGACGAGTCTAGAAGTTGCACTGTTGCAAGCCTACACTGTGTCACTTGAACCCGATCCTTCAGTTCCCCAAAGCCTGTAGCAGAATACTCCAGGGTAGGTCCCCAATGCAGCATGTGCAGAGAAAAAGAGGAGAACCTGGCAAGCCTGCCACTTCCCCCAGCCCGCATGCGCATGGGAAAAGCCAGTAAGTAGGTAGGTTTTGGCCATTCTACTACCTATTTTAAGCTTCAGAAAAGCAGCGAAATATTTTTAACTATTTCAGGAAAATGCTTTACCAGATCACTGGTAAACCCTAATATTCTAGCTCAGTTAAGTGGTGTGGCCGAAGCTATACATGCTGGAACTTAAGATGACAAATGCTGAGGTGCTTATGGAGAGGAAGCATGATCACTACAAACCAAACATTTTACAAGAGATAGGGCATGCTATTAGCAATTTTAGCTTTAAACAAATATTATCTCAAATGAAAAGCCCCATGTTTTCCCACATTTCTGATGTTAATGGTCTCACAAGTCAAAGCAAGCTCAATTCAACATCGGGTGAGAATTTTAACTGGGAAACTTTATGGCTGCAAACCCTGTAGTCAATAACAGCCTAGAGAAATCCATGGGATCCTCGAAACCATCGGCTTGGCTTGGGTAGGATAGCTCAAGCTGCCTCCGCAAACTGTCATCTATACACCTATTTACACAAATATACACATACTAATATACATATTTCTCACTGCTTTTTTCCACGAAAAGAATCACAGCAGCACAGCAGGCTTTAGCATCCTGTGGTACAGAGGGCAGTGGGGGATTGTGTAGGGAGTTAAGGTACTTCTGGGAAAGCCAGGTAGAGGTGAGGAAAGGAGAAGGGTGAAAAAAAAAAAGTCTTCAGAGCCCCCTGAAAAATCAGACATTTTTTTCTGACCAGTCTTTGCTAGTTCTTCATCTCCAGGTATAACACTTTTCGAGTCATGTAGTGGCAGTTGAGACGAAACCATACTATTTTATATATATATACACGTGTGTGTATGTATAAATATACACAATTTGTGCGTGTATACGTGAGATTTTTCCTCACTCCAAGCAATCATTCTCTTTATACTAAGTTGTGTTTGTAACAGCAATGAACAATGAAAGCCATAAATTTTGTGATCAGTAGTCAATTGACAAAAGGCAGCAAAAAAGATGTCAAGAAACGTATATACAAGCCTGGTACCACACGTTGATTCTGCTTTTTAGTACGCTGTACCCTAACAAACAAATTTCTTGCCCAATACCTATGGACTGGAGCTTATAAAGCAACTAATGCCATATTTTTCAAATGTAAATATAGCTTTTGAACAAAAGATGGTTCCCATGGCATGACTGGATGTATATAACAGAAACTCTTCCAGTCACGTCATGGTGATGGAGCTGTAAGGAGAAGATTGCCAGAGCTGCTCCCTCAGCCACAGCCTGTTTCCACCTTATGTCCAACAGCCCTGAGCAGCAGGATGTTGGTGATTCAGTGCTGGGACCGAAGGTCCGCACACCAGACAGAGTAAATAATCCCATCTCAACCAATAGGTGGCATAGGTTAATTGCCTATATTTTCTTCTTATCTCCAAGTTTAATGATTCATAGCAATAATGGCTTATTGAGAAACATGAGCCTCTTGTTTTTTGGTTTTAATTCACTGATACCGACATTCAAAGTTATTTATGGTATTTTTAGCTATATTTGCATCGTAACAGTGACATCCACTGGCCAATCTAAATAGCACCAGGTTATTTTCCACTGAAGGACTTTGTTGCTAAATTGATAGGGACTTTAAATACCTAAAAAGATTTATTTAGGATTAAAGTAAATAAAACTGACTCTTCACTGTCCAATGAAACCTGGAATATCTTAGAAATTATGGTACTGCAACACCACACATTTTACATTTAGGCCTAGTCTCACCACATAAGGAGATAAAACAGCAATTAAAAACAAATTTTCAAAACATAACTTGAACATAGCAGCAAAAGAAAACTAGTCATTAAAAATATATATTCGTCAAAAAAAAAAAAAAAATGGTGAGCAAATATTTATTCTGAAGGCATTTGCTTTTCACTCAGTTTCCGTCAAAATAATAATTTCCTAACATTTTAGAATTGAACTACATTCTGGATATTGCGAAAAATAGATTTCATTTTTAGTAGGGCAAATTTATATCAGTGATAAAGATAGTAATATAACGATATAATAATACTAGCAAGATAAGCAACAGCAAAAACAAATCATGCATCTGTAGTACAGAGGGTGAGAAGCAGAGGAAATACACCCTGTTAAAGGTCAGATGATGCTTTAAATTTAGGAGGTTGCAAGATAACCACCCTCCAAAAAAGTCAGAAGTAGATTGTATGAGAAATCAGGTAAAAGTCAAATTTAGAGAAAAGAAAGATTATAAATCCATCTCCTGTTTGCTGACACCTCATTTACCTCCCATTCTCGTCTGCTGCTCTTTTCTGTGACCACAGGCTCCTTTTTGCAGCATAAACAGTCTAAAAGCATCGATCTAGCCTCACAACTGGCACTGTCAAGAATGATTATAGTGAATTAAAGCTTTTCACTGTTCCTTTAAAAATTATGGGTCTGACATCCTTCGGTGGTTTTGGTTTGTTTTGTTTTTTTTTTTATCTTCTCCCCCAAAGAAAAATCACAGCACACTCTCTGTAAACTGCCTATCCTGTTAGGAATGTACACAAATAAAGACAATCCCTATTGCTACAAACATTGTGTATCTGGACATCTTCCCTGGACTTAAAAGGGAAGACCACCCTGGTGACATGTGGCAGGAAAAATGGTAATAACATAAATCAGTTAATCTTGGTGTTGATGAATTGTTCTGCAGGAAAGGAGGCACAACAGGGAGACTGTTTATGCTGCAAAAAGGAGCCTGTGGTCACAGAAAAGAGCAGCAGACGAGAATGGGAGGTAAATGAGGAATGTGGGCTTGCATTGTTGAACTTTTTTCTGACATGCATTTCTGTCCTTCTCTCAGTACTGGAGAAATAAAATGTGCAAAACAATGCTCAAATATGGGGCAGGAACATACTCACTGCTATCTCCCTGCAACAGCTGTCTAAATATGAGACACTTGTCATTTTTATGCCAGTGCTTTTGTCCAAGATGCACATTTTGGGAGAGGCATCAGGAAGAGGAAGCATGTTGCAACTTCCTGGAGAGTCTTAGATTTATTTTAGTGAAATCAATTATTTGTCCAAGTTATTTGTGCCATGGGGTCCTCATTTCAGTGTAAACAGACTCGTGCATGAGTGATATTAAAAAAAATAAGCCTGCTCAGAGAACAGCTGGCTGCTACTGCTCTTCCTCCTTTCCAGGGGATAGCTCACACTGCCTCTGTGCTCGTGGAGCTTTATCAACCTAGCACCTTGAGCATTTTATGCACGGAGATGGATTTATTCTCAAAAACAGGTAAGACACAGGACATGAAGCAGCCCATGAAGTATATTGACATAGCCTCGCCCTTACAAGTCTGGAAGAAGAGGACTACACGGATGCCACAGAGATGGCATGACAGTGACATGGACACATGGATCCCATTGTTAGGTGGGATGGAAGTAGACCATCACTTGCAGAAGGCAGGGGCTGGTAGGAACGACTCCCACCCTCCACAAAGGAACCCTGCTTCTGTTTCCTTATCTGGCCTCACTTAAAAAATACTGAACACTGTGATTGGTTCTTGTTTTTCAGCCACAGCTTTGTATTTTGAAAGAGATACCAATAAGTGAAAATATCAGCTTTTTGGGTTTTTTGGAAACAGAATCTGCCGAAACCAAAAATCACAGCCAAGAGTGATGAAAATAATCCCGTTACAAGCAATTGCAAGGAACAACTTCAGAAACACGTACTTGCATGAACCATGAGTTTTGTCCTCTAGGGATCAACAGTGCTAAGGTTATACCTAGCTTAACAAGCAGTGAAGTGAGGGAGAGACAAGATATTAAGGATACCACCATTTTCAAAGAAAATCAAATGTTTCATTTCTATGCCTTCCTTTCTTTGGATCCATCTGTCTGTGCCCTACCCACACCTGGACATTCAGTCCTAAGCCTCCCCTTTTCCCTGGTTATAAATGGAGATGCATCTCCCAGCACCAAACAGCCATGAGTCTCATGATAAATGTACTTCTAGAAAGTGTAAGAAATAATTCAAATCTCTGCCCTACCCAAGCCTATTTCACACCAGGTAAATATTTACGTGACCACAGAGAAGGCATTTGATGGCACGTGATTTCAGCTGGGTGAAAACGGCTGCTATGATAAATACTTAATAATTTATGTGAACCAGTGCCTCCTAGAACCGCTTCAGTAAAAGAAAAAGGAAACATCTGGTGGATAGGAGACACCTGGAATTCGGGAGGTTTACACTCCACTATATGCTCTGAGATATAACACTCAATGAATCTTTTAAGATCACAGTGGTGTCCTCCTGCTGTCACAGACAGCTACAACAGCTTGTACTTTTTTCTTTTCCTGGCCTATGACCTATCCAGCTGCTTTGCTGAAGCAGGAACACTGGTTCATACATACTCAAAGCGTTTTAAAAGTTTTGTGAGTAGCAGGGCTCGGTGTGAGTTACGTTCGGCTGAGGGACTGTGTAAACAGGCTGACAGCACCAGGCTCCAGCAGTAAAACAGGCGTGGGGTTGCCCTCTTGGCAGGGCTGCGGTTGATCTGGGTATGTCTCCTCACAGAAACGGAACCCGGGGCAGGAACTCATCTGAATTCAGGCCATAGGTGGTGCTGAGAAGATCGGCGAAGTCTGAAAGGAGCTTCACTTCCATTTTCAATAGAGTCATCCGTACTAACCTGGCAAAAACCTCCCTTGCATCTCTCCAATACCATTTTTTCTGTAAGCATCTACCAAAAGAAGGATACATTTGGAGAGCAAAGTAAAGGTAAACCACCCAAATATCATTGGTAAGTACTAGCAGAAGTTGATTACACACTCACTGAAATGCAAAAGTACAAGCCCCTTATATATCCTGTAAGTCTAAGGAATTGAGGCAGATTCCAAACACACAGATTATAATGTACAAAGGTAATAACAGAAAGAAAAAAAAAAGATAGGATCTGGAAACTACATGATATTAAATACAAAAAAAGTGTGAAGAAGAAACTAAATACTTAGGAAAATAGATTTTTTTAAGCAAACTTTTGTTATATATATATATATATAAAAAAATAAGTAGAAGGCAGGTAAGATTTTTTATACACTTTATTGCTCTCTCTATGCTTCTTAATATTTGGAATAATTGGAAAACGTGGCGTAATCTGACTCTTGAAACAAAGCCATTGGCAAACAGCATCTTCCTCTGTGAAGAGTGCATTAAGTTTAAACTCTTCTAAAAGATTAGAGCAATAAAAAAAGAAAAAAGGAGTTTTCATAAATTGTGGTTTCATAAACTCAAACCTAACTTATAAGGAAGACAATAAGGGAAAGTTAAAGTAGGGGCAAATCTCTACACTGCGCTTATATGTAACTACTTCAGCATCTACAGAAAAAAAATTGTCAGACGTAAACTAAAAAAGGATTTTATACAATTTAATTAGTATAAGTCACTGGTAGCAGAGAACTAGAATCATGTTCTTAGGCCTGTTCTCTGAAATGAATTGAGATTGTACGTTAACAGTTGAACTAGATGATCTTCAAGGTCCTTTCCAACCTAACTGGTTCTGTGACTTGAAGAGATTGATAATATCTGCTACCACAATTACAATTTAAAAGTAGACACCCAAAAGTATAATTGAATCTGTTCTCCACATATAGACTAATGGCCTGAAAATGAAGAAATCTGAAACACTAACTCTATGAAAAGAAAAATTGTTTAAGTAAAATGGAAATGTAATGATTATTTCAGAATGAATTTCCAGGGAAGAGTGCAAGTTTTAAAACTGCCTCACTCAGGCCAGTAATCGTTAGAAATGAGCAGGACTGGCTTGAACAGCTGAACTGTTACTATTTAAGAGTTAATCTTGCCTCAAGGCCAAGCGATTTCTATTGCTCTCCAATCAGCTAGATGGAAAATTGTGAGACTCTACCTTCAAGGGGAATGAATGGCTCTTCAGCATGCTCTTGCACTTTCTCGTGTTTACTGTCACTGCAACGGTATCAACTTAAACGGTCTCCTTGCTTTATTACTTGGAAACAGAACACAGTTTTATTTTACTTTATGTACAAGTTCAGTTGTGCTTGAAGAAAAATGTTGACCTTCTATACTCTGTACCTGTTTTTTTTGATTGCACGATTACATCATCATAATTTTACTAGCCTTTATTTAGCCAATAAGATCATAAAGAAAGATTTAGAGCAACTTTATGTCACAAAATATACCACAGCAGATCAAGACATTAAACAGAAACAACAGTTCTAGCCTCACTGGTGCTAATGGAAAGCATCAGGTCCTCGTCATGGTTTTGTCTTACCATGGGTAAAATTGCTACCTCTGGTTAGCAGGATGCTTGGCTCACTAACAATATTTTTCCTCATTGTATCATACATAAGAAAGAAAAAAAAGATTTAATTTAAATAATTTATTCTGGATTCTCAGGAGTCAAAGAATTAGCTTCATCATCATAAAATGTACAAAAAGCATCACTTTCTAAATCTTTTAGCAAAAAAACATAACCTCTTATTGATACCTGCTGCCCCCATTGAAGTTAATTTGGCACAGCCACTCAGTCAATCCAAACTTTTTCAGTATTTCACTTTAAAAGCAAACTCTAGAATGTGTTTCCCCATGCAGTTTCAGTGCTGAATGACATTTAATAGCGGCAACGAAATCCTGAACTTTCCTAAACAAAGTCTCAACTGAGGTTTTTGATTGGGAGAGGCGTGCTTAATGAATGCCAGCGTGATCAGAGCCTACGTGCAGGACAGCTACAAATAAGCTTGTCTGGATTCAGCCTTAAATTAGGGCTACAAATCCTTGCCTGTGTAAAATCTGAGGAATGCCTGCTAGCGAAGAAGGGCATCTAATTCAGACGTGGTCAGTAAGCACCTCGATTCATCCATTTCTAAGGCAACAAAACAAAAGTCTGCTGTGGTCAATAGACTTTTAAACATGCTGACAGAGGACTATACCCAGATGGACATATGTTTCCTCCTGGTAAATTTTTTTATTTCAGTTAAGGAAGCTCAGGACTAGGTAGAGCAAGCCCATACGTACCTCTACCCAACAGTGAGGACAAACCCTCGGTTCCTTTGTGGAATTCGTACCAACTGTTTTCCCTATCAAATGGGATAATACTACTTTCCTTTCCCCTAGGTCTTATCTACGTTATATTTAGCTCATGAGGACTCCGAAGCACTGGTTATTTCTCAGACAAAATGTACAAGCCTTTCCTATTATAGTGTCTCATTTAGTTTGGGCTCTCTGGGCATTGACAGAGTGAAAAAAAATGGCTAGATATAGGCAGACCGGATACTGCTCTGCCCTAAGTGACTTGGGACAGATCTGATTCGGGCCTAAAATAGAGTTTATTTATATCAACTGACAATTTGAGCCTTCTCTTCCCCCCCATTTCTCAAAACCAAGCCACAATTAACCTAACTGAAGGAGTCCTTGACAATTCTTCATCTTCACAGTTGTCAAACCTTCTTCTTGTTCCTATTGAAATCAGGCCTTGAAGTACCAAAATATCGCAAGAAAGGCATTTCACACGCTACTAACTGGGGGCAGGAAATAATGGAACACTCATGAGAAAACACATCTGGCAAGTGTACAGGCTCAAATCAGTGAGATACTGTACTTAAGAAGAGTAAAAAAAAATTTTCTTATGATTCCCAAGCTGAACCTGAACTATGGAATCATTTATAAATAGTCCATGAAAGCAAGTCAAAGAGAAAAGAAACAACAAGACACACTGACTGGAAATCAGTTACAACATTTTGGGGGGTGAGAAACAGGAAACTGCAGAGGAAATGTTGCCACATTTTTACACCTCTTAAGTGACTGAAATTAATTATCCATATTTAATTATTTTTGCTTGAAGGAGTAATGGAATGTTTGATTTTACTTTAAACCACTAACTCAGAAAAAAAATATAACTGTATTTTGAAATCTCACTAGAGGGAGCTCTGAGTTTATTTATAACTAGGAAAGCAAACATATATGGGATCTCATTATTTATTTTGGTATAGCTTTACCAGCTTGAATTAATATTTTCCTCTTTATCCAGTTACTTTACTAAGCAAATCAAACAAAAAAAACGCCACAACAAACAAGCCCACATACTCAGTCTAGTATTCATGGGATGCTGTGAAAGATTACAAGGATCTTGCTATTTCACTGGATAGTTTACCCTTTTTTTTTTCCCCCCATAATTCAAAGACAAGGCCTTCCATTTCATTTTTACAGTGCCTCAGCCAGAGGACATGACATTTTATAACCACCATAACCCAGAACTTTCCTGTGGGAGAGTATCCCAGATTCGCCAAAGAAAACTCACGAGGACTCACAGAAATACACCATGTCATGGGATCATCTACTTAATTATTTCTGATGAAATCTTTTTTATACCATGTCCCCTATTAAGTTTAAATATGCAGAAAAAGCTAAGCAATCGAACAATCTGAATTCCAATTCATTCATATTTCGACTATTACAAAGGTTTTCTAACATCATCTGCAAAATGTAATAGGAAGTAACGCAAGACCAGTACTTGCTCCCCAGTCCTACCAAAGGCATCTCTGTCATGATTTTTACATGACGCCTTTCGGTGCTACACCCTAGGTAACAAGTATTACAGAAGACATGATTTTGGGGAAAAGAGGGACCAATGTAGCTTTAATTTTTTTTATTATTATTATTTAATTAATAATTAATTTAATTGTAACAGCAATCCTTGATGTGTTCAGAGCAGCTTCAGGGCTTCCCTGGGGACAGATATTCAGGTTCCCTAAAATCCCCTAAACTAAGACAAGTTTACGCAACCTCTTCCAGTGAAAAAGCTGCTGCTTCTTTTTAAATGCCATCTTTCCATTAGAGATATTTCTTCAATTTGCAGAGAAACAAGAAAGGAACCAAAAAAAAAAAAATCTCAGGGGTATACTGCTCTGCAGCTCAGCTGCTTTAGCATGGCCTGTCCCTGCATCGCTGTGTACCATCCCGAATTCCCAAGCAGCAGTCTGGCAGAAGAGCTCTGTTCTAGCCAGGAAACATTTCTGGAGCAACACAACACTGTCTCAGAGAAAATCTCCATCCCCCGGCTCACTGCAGCAGCAGTTTGCAATAGAGCAGACAGCTAATTAAAGAGAGCACAAGGCAGAGCTGTCTGAACAGCCGCTCCTGGATTGAGGATTGTCTTTCCAGAACACACATCAAAAAAAAAAAAAAATCTGTGCCTTGTCACCTTCAGATTATAGTACAAGACTTGCTTGAGTTCCCAAGCAGTCTGCAGTGCTGGCAGGTAAGAGGAGATCCCTGCAGCACATTTGGGCAGAGGATGGTAAGGATGAAAGGCTGTAGAATGTCTGAACCAGTCTCACTGATTAAAATTAAAAAAAAAAAAAAAAAAGATAAAAAAGAAGAAGAAATTGCTGCTTGTTATATCAGAGCAGGTACTTCAAAGAAATAGGAATCTATATGGAAAGATTCAGAGATAAAGAAATACTGTAATTCTAACTATGGAAATCATAGAATTTTTTATAAACTAGATTATTTTGAATGAAGATTAATGTTTAGGCTTTAAAGTTTTGTATTAAGGATTGATGATGACCACATTTGTAGAAGAATTGTTCATCAGTCTCTAAAAAACTGCCCGTCATGATCCACCTTCATCCCCATTTCTGGAAAAAGCAGATTTTCACTGTATCCTGAGAAACGGGGCCCAAAAGCAATGCTCATATGGTCTAATAGCTGCTGAACGTACAGAGATCACTTCGCTTGCCATCTAAACAGAGCTCGTGCTCCCCGTCATGCGATACTGAATTAACAGAAATATCTAGCCCTTAAAATCTATTTATAGAGCCTTGGTGGCACTGATGGAACACCTTTCTGAAATACAGACCTTTGTCCAGGTTGTTTGGCTTCAAAAGAAATTTAATTGTGTCATTTGCAGGAGGTCAACTCCCACAGCCATGTATGCGGCCACAGATATTTGTGATTATGGCTTTTGTATGTTAGGTGTTTTTTTTTTCATTATGCATATATATGGGAAAGACTGAAGCCAGAAAACAGAACACAGATGCAAGATATACCCGCTAACCAGGAGAGAGGCCTCGCTGATAGGAGCATTTCCCCCCAGGAAAGGGTGAGGCATGGTGGCTGTTTCCCAGTGATACCATCTGAGCGCCATTCTTTGAAGTCTCAGAAACACGGCATTTGAACTATCAAAAGATCTATTTTTTTATTTTTTAAAGATCTCAATCTCTTATTCTCATGTATTAATAAACAGCTACAGGATTGTGACCAGACTGCAAAATCCATACCCTAGGATACTGCAGAAAAAACACGCGAAACAGATCAAACTGATTTTGAAATAAGATTAGGATGACCGTCTTTTCTTTGACCTCACACATGAATTCATCATAGACGGTAATACTCGCAGATACGGGTTTTAACATCTCAAACTGGATATCTCTGAGTGTATTATACAATGCCATTTACCCTATTGGCTAACTAAATCCGGCTTAAAAAAAAAATAAATCCTAGTTCTGCTTTCCTGCGTAGCACAAAGGTTTTAAATCCTTCAACACTTGCAGACTAAGGACTGGAGAACATCGAAATGACACACCAGGTGCATTTGCTATGATTTTCTTCTTTTTTCTATCCATAAGCTCTGCTAACATTCAATTTTGCAGTTCTGCACTCCAGCAGACCTGTAGATTTAGCTAAAAATTGAACTTTGACATGTGTTTCGGCTTGCGTTTTGCTACTGATAAGACCTACAGTTATTTTTATGTCCTCTAGTGACAGAACCATCTGACCACCTAAAAGTGAGGCAAATTAACAGAAAACTCAAAGGCCCTCTGGAACACTAAAGATAAAAATATAGGGAAAAAAGTGAAAACCATAAATGCTGAATTTCCCCACAGCTCATTTTCTCATCATTTCCTTCCCTTCTGTTTCTTCGCGGTAGGCTCTGACAGCATGATCCTACTTCACCACATCGCTCCAACAGTTCCTGTTATATTTGTCACATCAACTTAAAAACTGAAAAGAGAGAATCTTTTAACACAATAGTGCTAAAGGCTTACAATCCTTCTAGGGATTTCTGAAGCTGAGAAATACAGAAAAATAATTTCAAATGTGACGGATATATAGATAAATAGACAGAACAACCCAAATTCAGCTCTAGAGTGGTCCTTGACCATATTTCAGATTAATAAAAAAAAAAAAAAAAATTAAAAAAAAATCAAAAGGGCACCAGCTCCTGAGTTATTTTGACATCCTGAATGAATAAAAGTGTTGAAGCACCACAAGAAGCAGTGGATGTTCCAGTACTTCTGAGCCCCTGGTGCATTTTAGGAATGTATCTCCATTAGTCTTTTTAATTATTTATACGTCTGTTTGTGCAGTTTGCTGTCATTTAAAGACACAAAATTTAAAGTTGCACACCCTTATTATACAGCCTGCATTTCTTACAGTGCATCTGAGATCCTGAAATACTTTTCAGGTAGCTGATAAAAATTAGTATTAGTGCTGCGTTTGACATATTCTTTCAATTAAAAAAAAAAAAAAATCGCAAAAAAATTTACTGACCAACTTTGTTGTACTTGGAAAATCAAGTACCTGAAAGCTTGGGAATGGCAACTTTAGAACTATGTGTAGAATCTGAATTAACATCTTCTGCATCTGTTAAGATGCAATCTGCAATTACATAGCACATACTTTTTTACCCATGTAAGGCAAAAATGTTGCCCTGTATGCAGTCAAGGTTTGTCTCGCAGAGAAGAGGGTTTTTTTCTAAATCAACTTGATTTCGCAAAATTATTTTAACATAAGCTTTTAGATTTATAGTTCGTATAAAAATGTATTGGCGCTGTGCCTTGGTCATCGCAGTGCCATAGCCATTTGTTTCACAACAAAAGCCCTCTTAATTAAAACTAAGTTTGTCTTCACTACATACCTGTAAATTCAAGATAATTAGGATGTATATTTTCATCCCTTACAAATCACAATAAAAAGTGTTACTCTGCAGATTTTCTAATCATGGGATAGTCACTAGGAACGGACCATGAAAATATTTTGAACCGACACTTCCAAAGTGACCAAATTCCCTGTACTGCCATCTTTTGGAAACAGGTATAACACATCTAGATCTATAGTTACATTAAAAAAAAAAAAAAAAAAAAAAAAAAAAAAAAAAAAAAAAAAAAAAAAAAAAAAAGATATTTTAATCAATACATTTTATTTCTGCATTACATTTTTTTTGTTATATAGGTTTTGACATTAAGCTGTTCTCACATCATTTTAGTGATAATAGCATTAAATGTAAAAAGTAATAGCTATTCTGATTTTAATAGATGCTTAACAGTACCCGGCATGACATTACCTTTGTTGCTTTCATGACTGGGTGGTAATTTTTAGATATAAATTATGTTTAAGTACCACAAAACTAGAGTGATCAGAGTGAAAAGGTCTACATAAGGTAAAACTTCTCAGCATGGAAAGAAGTCAGCATTTGAACACTCAGAGAAGAGCTTCTTTAAACTCCCCCTTCACAGATCTGAAATCATAGTTATAATAACATGTCAACTATTTTCATGTGAAAATGAAGAAATTATACTGGAGACTTTCTTCAGTTTTCTTCTGCAAGCAATGAAAAAATATGAGATAGTTGTATGAGTTGTCTTCATTATTGGTAAAACTCTGATGACCTCTATGATTTTTATTTTTTTTTTAGTGGTTTATAGGTCAAACAAAATTTATTAAGTCTGTAGGAAAGACTGAAAATTTATTCTAACACAGTGAACTGTAGTGATATTAACAAATTCTCAGATAATAAAATGAATGCAGGGTGAAATATATTCCTAAAGAGGAGTAGTTCTCTCATTTATTCCACAAACACAAATTGAAGTTTAATGCGGTAATGATGCCTTAAACAGCATCCCCAACATGAAAAATGAAGGTCTGTGAACATATTTAATGTTACAACCACTGTCAGCTGATACAGCAAAAACCAGATGTCCAAGCTGGTACTTTAACAAATAAGGAGCCTTTCAGTTCCTCTAAAGGTCAATTATGGCATTTGTGGGGCTAGAAAGGAATGCATAAATATGATGTACAGCAAACACAGTAAAGCTGCTTCACTCTAACAATGAAAACTCATGTAGCAGAAAATGAAACTGATAGATGTTCTTGACATTACGTTTTATTTTCTCATAAAGAATTTTTTTTATAATCTTCGTTTGAATTATAAGGCAGGGACTAGTTTTACAGTGACTCTGGAAAATGAGAAGCCTGAGCTCCTCTCCTTGCTCTGCAAAGAACACGCTGCGCAATAAAGCAAATTATTTAACCTCTCTCAGTCCCGTTATTTGTGAATATGAATCATGACTCATCTTATAAGGAAGGGAACAGATATATAACCAATATTTATGCAAAGTATCTTGAGTATTGATATCACCAAACTAAATCACTTGATTACCAATTCATTATTGTGATGATCAATCAAGATTTAGCGTATATGCTTGGAGATCTGGGGTTTAATATGAACACATACCTTACCATAAAGTCTGGCCCGATAAGAACTATACGGTACTGTTTAAGTGGGTAGCCTCTTTTTACTTCTTATCATGTGCAAAAGACAGCAAACAACGAGAAATGGTGGAGGAGGACTTCCTGTGGTTCTGTAAGACAAGTATAAATATCAGAATGCCGGGTAAGCCCGAACATAAGTCAGAAAAGCTCACTTGGGCTGAGTGCACTTCGCTTCTCCAAAGGAAGATTTTTCCCATGGGAAATGCAGATTCTCAGTCCTTCAAATTGCAAATGTCAGTGATGTCAACTGAAATTATTTTATGGCTCCAGAGATGTCTCCATCTCATTTCTACAGACAAATCCAGAACAGGGGGATTTATTAGAGTTGTACTCTCAGATGGTTTTAAGTGACATCGTACAAGCTCATTTCTTCTAAAAAGAATAACATCAAACGAAAGCGTAAAGAGGTGGTACAAACCCTCTGAAATACGACAGATCAGTTTTATATGCATTATTAATCATACCGATATGCCTTTGTAAAAGAATCCTTCCGTATGTATGGAAGATGTCTGGGGGACTGTCTCGACTCCCAGTCGCTGGTGTCTCTCTCCTGTATGACACACAGATGTGGGACGCGGGGGTACTGACTCTAGCTAAAGCTCATTTAAACTCATGTCGTTTTCTGCATTGATTCCGAGAAAGCTTTGGGCAAGACCTTTTAAGTCCAGTCATCCGTCACACTTGTAAGCACGAAACCCCATGTTGTTATTCTGAATCTATGCTTCCCCTTCGCCCTGCTAGTGAGAAAAAACCAAACCAACATAAACTGTTGGTGGAACTGCTTAGGATCAGCCCTGCAGAACGCTGTCCTAGTGAAGACGTTGCAGAGAAGGGCAAGATGTATGAGCATCCCCTCTTTTCAGGCATGTTTGCTCACTTTGAATTCCCTGAGAGGCAAGAGTAAATCTGTATCACACTTTTTCTCACAAACACCCCCTAGTGAGGAACATTAGGCTGATCTTTCCTGTCCTCTGCAGAAGAGCACGCTGGCTGTGCTGCAGTTGAACAGCACAACTCACACAAACGTAGCAGACCTCAACTTGAGGGAGCGTCTTTGCTAACGTTTTACCTTAACCTCCCCGAAGTGTGATTTAAGATCAGAAGTATTCCTTCGTTAAGCATAGTACACCTCCAAATCAAGCACCCAGGATGCCTTAATAAATGCTGTCATCACCTGTCCTGCATTATATGTAGAAGATAATGGCATGGACTCCCATTTGTTCTAGATCAATTTATGGGGAACTGGTCACAGAGAAGCAGCCAAATGTCTTCCAGTGACCACTGGTGACACTGATGGTTTTGGGCAGGTGCTAAGATACTGTGGAATGTGAGACTTACAGAAACAACCATTGCCAGGCTGGCCTAACACAGCATAAACCCTCACCTGGTTAGCTAGGGCATAAAGGCTCTTGAAAATCCCTGTCTAGCCTAGCACCACATTTGTGAGGGATACCAGTACAAGGTTACTGGATAAAAGAACGTGAGGGAAGAGGTTGGATGGAGACTGATTATTCCGCTAGCAAGGCCTGCCGGCTTCCCGTGGAATGTGGACTGAAGAGCTCCAACATCAGAGCAGGCTTTCTGTAGCCCCCGACACAACCTCAGTGGTTCTTTTAGGCCCCTTTCGAACCTCTTGAACTCTACAATGCATAGTAGCAAAGCAAAGCATGTCCTTCTCCATTTCATTTTGCCTTATTTCTGCTCATCTGATCCTGTCATGGAATATCCTCCAACCCCTGGATTATAAAAAGAGTAAATAATGGACCCCTGCTTGCCATTTTCTCTCGAGCCTTATTTTGGTGGATCCTTTCTCAGTCTGACCACTTTTACCTTTTGCTTTCTCCCTGGGACAGAGGCTGTTCTCTGGCTCTGGCCCTTGCCCAGGTACCTGTAGCTCTGCTGTGCTGTATTTCAGGGGAGGTATCCAGGGCCTTACAGAAGGCTGAGGATGCTCTACACAGCGCTTTACATCATGGCTTAGTTATGCTTTCTGTTTGGCTCTCAATTTTTTATTTTTTTTTTTTTCTGCAAGAATACTAATTTTGTTTTCTGGGTAGACTTCGGTTTGAGAAATAAGGATTCTGGTACTAACAGCAAATATGAAGTTCCTCACTGTCTTTAGGCTGTATTTGCTTTCACCCGCGGGCAGCGCTTTGCTTTTTATCAAGTGAAGGATTCACAGCTGAATGCTAAGCAGTCAGACCGCTAGCACCACACTGAGCAAACTAATCTGTATGTTGCTCCAGAAAGATTGCGTTATCATTTTTTCTCCCATGGTATTCATCAGCATTTTAAAAGATGCTCAGTTACAGATAATTTTCAAATCACAGAACAAATAAAATCGGTAGCTACAAACCAATTAATTCAAACATGCAGCACTTAATGAAAACAAATTGGTTTTGTAATAGTCACGTGTCAGCTCAAGTTTTAGCCCTAACTCTCACTGACAAGATCAACATTAAAAAAAGATAGCTATTTAAAGATAATATTTCTTTTAGTCTAGT
Source organism: Athene cunicularia (assembly GCF_003259725.1). Taxonomy (NCBI): domain Eukaryota; kingdom Metazoa; phylum Chordata; class Aves; order Strigiformes; family Strigidae; genus Athene; species Athene cunicularia. The sequence goes on from NW_020799103.1 coordinate 5,714,142, forward strand.
CTTTGATATTTCTTTTTCTATATTTTAAATAAGTTTGGCTTCTATTTTAGCTTATTAGCTTTAGGTGTTTTTACCTTCCATATACATAAACTTTTGTATATAGCACCAAACATTATCTTAATAATCTCTTTGTTTCCATCTTCTTGTTTCTCTGCTCACCTTTCCTAGGGGTGGTAAGAGATGTCCCACGCCCTAAGTAGCACTCTAGATTTCACCGCATTTGAGAAATATAGGAAGACAATGAATAATGACATTTTAGGATATGGAGCCAAAGTTACAGCTTCAGAGATTTATTTTACTAATCTGAAGGACAAAACAAAATAATTTTTCTCCTGTTGAAACATGTTTAAAAATTTAGCCTTTTGTTCTTCGGAACAATGTGAATTCTAAACTGCCTCAGAAGGAAACACGGAACAACAGAAAACGACCGGAATAATCCTCAGCTGATCTAAAGGTTGGCATAGTTCCACTGGCACATGTGCTATCATTTTTCAGGTCATTCACAAATTTATCTATTATAAAAGCAAGACTCTGCCAGATAGCTGCTAGCAAATAACTCTAAGTTGGTAGGTCTAACCACATACTAATGCAACCCACCAGATCTGTATGTTGCTCCAGATCTGTCAGAGGTGTTCGCATACATAACATATATTATGAAAAAAAAAAAACCCCACACACCAAAACTTGATTTTTGTGGGGATTTTCCAAAATAACTCCATCTTTGTTAAGACTTGTAATTAGGATTTATGTGTCCCTACCAAAAGTTTAGTGTCTAATTTACAAAATTATTGGAAAGAGGATGTTACTTTTTAATTTTAGCATGAAATTGCCTGTATAGACACTGTATGTTTTAGGTGGCCTGTGTGTTTCCATAACATAATTTGAGATGATAATCAGTGATAAAAACTTAAATTCCTCATCCCATGCTCTGCCCATTTGTATTTCAAATTTAGTTCATTTTTTGTTATGCTACAGAGAGGTTTCACAACACAATAAGGGAAGTACTTCTAAAAAGACAGCATACCATAACGGAGTCACATTCTTTCCTGAGTCTGTAAATGTGTTGCTCATGGTATTTAATCACAGGGTTTGGGAGGGGTTTTTTTAGTTTATCTGGGCACACTAATTGATTTCACCTAAGTTGAAAACTCAAGAGGTATGCATATAAACTTCCATTAACTTAGTGTGAGCTCAGAAAAGGACAAAGCAGACATACAGAACTGAAATACCATATCTGACTCATTCATGGAGGTTCTTCACTCTTTGACCCTCCCAAGCAAGCTGCTTTGAAAGGTCTAACAGCATTTTCTTATGACCACCCTTTCCTATCTTAAAGTGATTCAAACCCGAATGAGTATTTTTTGACCCACAACTAAAACACCAGGTTAGCCAAGACTGAAATCCCTTTTAACGTTATGTTTCACTGCCCTCGGTGAACTGAAGTGACATTTGATCTGTGCTTGGCAAAGAACACTGTGCCAGGAAAACAGCAGAATACAGAGCACTCAGCCTTTCGCTTGCACTGTCCGCCTGCTGCTTACAAAATTAACTCCCCTATGGCTCTAATTGTACTGTGGTACACAGGGGCTTTTTGTAGAATTGGGAAGATTCAAAGATTTATGTGTTTTAGAAGGGAGAAATCACTCTCTCCTAATGAGAAAAACACAATCTGTTTTTGATAGGGCATGTGACAATTCTGTATAAATACAATGGAGGAAAAAACAGAACCCTCCCCTGCATGCCAGAGTTGTTTAGAAATTTGTTTCTCTGAAAATTGTCTGATTTTTGAAACAATATTCACGTGACCAAATACTTTTCCCATTGGTAACAGAAACCTACACAGGAAAAATTTCCAAGCACTATGAGGGGTAACTTTTAACAAAACACCAGACTGAAGCGCCCAGCTAAATCAGGTTGTTAAGCAGATTTTAGTCTCAGAGGACTTCAAGTCCGGTACAGCTCTTCAGCTTGTATTTTGCAGAGATAGATAACCCATGATGCACAGTTTGTGACATTAAAACTTCTGGAAGAGTGGAGAGGGAACCAATCTTACCTGTCAAAATTCACACGCAAAAAGTGCACAAACGTATCTCTAAGGGCACTCATTATTCCACTAAATTTAAATTATTTGCATGCTTCAAATGAGGTAGTGCCCTACAGGGTTTTATTATTTCATTAATAACACAAAATATAAATAATAAAAATTAATAGTAAAAACTAAGCCCATATTTCAAAGTCTTTGATGTATTCAATGAAACAGAGCTATGAGCAGTGTTCAGGAACAGAGCTGTTTGAAGCATCAAAATAATTTCAACCTTAAAAAGCCCAAATATATAATCTCATGATAATCTGTCTTGTAAAATAATCGCTAATATAATTATATATTCTGTGGGTTTGGTTTTCTAGAAGGGTAAATAAGAAATTGTAGGATTATTTGCAGTGGTTTATCCTGTCACGTGAAATGGCCAACGTACAACAGGTACGAAGAGACCAAAACCACATCTACCCGGTGCATCCCGGAAGGATGAAGCATTAGGTATGATTTCCTAATTAGATACATTGCCAATAATGGGACAAAACCTAGACTTCATAGATGTATAGATAATTAAAAACAAAACAAAAAACCATGGCTCTCAAGCACAGAAATCATGTTTTATAAAGCTACGAGAAGCAGACAAGGGTATGGCCAAGAATGAAGAACTGGGTTTAGTGTATGGATGTTTCCAAAACACCTTTCAACCATTTCTCTAAAGTGTCTTAAAATCCCCCGACATCTAATGTCTAAAACACAGTGATTGGGGTTTTTTGAAGAGATTATTATCTATTTAAAAGATACGGACAACAAAGAATAAGTGGAAGTAAAATTATTAGTGGATAACATACTAGGAGCGAAACTACTGAAGATATTTGTACATGACAAAAAAGTGAATAGTGAGGTTATAGCATTTATTGCTGATAATAAATTATTCACGGAATTTGAGGTCAAAGAAGGAAGAACTGCAGGGTAATCTCATGAGTCACTGAGTAAAAAAAAAAAAAAAAGAGATGAAATTCAGTGTTGAATTTCCCCTTTGGAATGTACAATGCACTGTGACATGGAAAAGATTTTCCTCCCCACACCTAGTTCTCAAAAATAGATTTAAACCAAACAAACCCATTTTCATACAAAGTGTAATTAAACTGTGAAACTGGTTGCAAGAAATGTGTTGTTATTACAAAGTGAACTTCTCTCACGTATTTTGCTCAGGTGAGTTTTGGGAAGGAGTCAGGTAGATAATGATTTTGGGGCCCTTCAATGCATAGATTAAAGCCTGTAAGGCTTGTTATGTGAGGCAATTGCTGTGCTCCTTACAGGAATCTGAAGAGTGTAGAAAAGAAGTTATCAAAATTATTTTTTATTTTCTAGAAATTAAGATAGGTGTGAACAAAAACCACCCCAACAGTTATTTTGGCAGAGAGCTAGGGATTCCCTTTTCCTTAAAAAAATTAAAAATATCAAGCAACACAAAACAACGATAGCTGAAGTTATCCAAACTAAAGCTAACTCAACCATCATTTATAATTAGATTAATAAAGTAATATTTTTAGATTAATCACTATATCAGGTAAACAATTCAGCATCTTCATAAGGAACAGCTTTTCTTTATCCCAATGACTACAATTTTTGTTGTGGTTGAAGGCAAATCATTAGCTAAAATCCTCAAGTACTCAGTAACACTGCAAAGCAGTAACAGAACAAAATCACAACGAGCAGTTCTACCCAAGGAAGCCTTACATAGCCTAGTGGATGAGTGTCATAGGCGCAAGGCTACTGAGCTGTACTAAACACCATTAAACCAGATTAAATGTTTCCTTCTATGGTAAACTCTTAAGTACCGGTCAGCAGGAGGTTCTTTATTCACCAGGTAAATGAGTCACTTCAGCAAATGCAATTAAGTTCACCTTCCACTGAACAACACAATGAAAACAAGACATGCAGAGCTAAATATGGGAGATATGGGCGAGATGGAAAACCAGTAAAGCTTGCACCTGCTGTCCGGTATCATCAGTTGTGTGGTATTTCTGGAAATACTCAAGTCCACTTCACCTCCCTTTATTTCCAACCCACCTCAACCCATGCATGTATTGTACAATAAAGCTGCGGGAGTCTATTGATTTCTTTTCTGGCAGACTTTAGCTATTTTATCTGAAGTCCTATATCATTTGGACAGGTCAAAGCAAGAGGTATTATTCCCCAGAAAAATCACTGCCTTGAAAAGGATGGGAAAAGCTCTGGTAAGTTATGCGAATTAAAGAAAGAAAAAAGGGCATTTCAGCAATCAAAATTCTTACTCCTTTTTCTTTCCAGTAGAAACATATTCTAGCTGTAAAACAGACGTATTTTTAGATCTCAGCATCTAAAGCATACAGATTAACTCCCTTAAATGATTTGGATGTATACAATAAAACCTCGTGTAGCTTCAAACTGTTAGCTATTTTTTAATAAGGATAAAAGCATTTTTTCATTACAAATATGCATTTGATAATATATTTATGTTGGCCTTCAATTTTTTTATCAAAAGAGCATGAATTTGAAACACTGGTAAAATTTAGCTGGTTTATACTTTCTTCCACTTCAATAGACACATGAACATTACTTCAGTTTTCTGTTTCGTTCTTGGCAATAAATTCCAATTAAAAGAGACCGAAACCAATACATGATCAATAAAAATGCATGTACAACCACACGTTACCAATGGTTGGAGTCCCTCCAGTAACAAATCCAAGCTATCCACATGTGGAGCTGGTCAAGCAGTACTTATGTCTTAAAACTATTGTGCTAGTAATGAAATAATCTGATTTGTACACAATAACTCTTTGGTTAAATAAACAGTTATATTAGGTTGAATGCAGCCAGGCTGTCGCTGGCTTTCTTTAATATACCTTTAATCAAGACCTAAATACTGTCCGTATTCTGTTTCGGTGGCAAAGCAAAGTACAGTATCACTGCTATTACTTTTCAGATTTCATATTAGAAGAAAAAAAAATACCTGAAAAATATTAACACAGATGTTACAGAGTAAAAATTAATAAACTTCAGATCTCAGCATCTTCTTTGAAACAATTTCAGATATGAAATTAAGTAATGAAAGTTTTAAGAAAGCCTGTCACTATGTAATACCAGAAGGAATACATGGCACACTATGCTTTCAAGATACCACACAAAGCTTTCTACGTTTTCAGGATTTAGTCAAGTGTGTGCACTGAATCCACACAGAGAATACAACATTGTACAAAAGAAACTTTTTTTCCCACAGGAATTGCATACTATGGGTGGGCAAAGTTTATCAGCACAGAAGCTGAAGTAGTTTGAGGGAAACCTTTAGGTAAAGCCACAGGTTTTGCTATTCAGCTCTTGTGTTGAACAGTAACGATGTTCGTAAAGACTGTTAGAAATTAATAGCTAAAAAGTAGGTGCATGGCAGGTACATACCAAAACCCAGGAAAATTTTAGTAAACACTGACTTGGGCAGTTTTATTGGACCAACGTGTCAGATGGCTGGAGCATCAGGAGAGCTGGGCTTGCTCAGCCTGGAGAAGAGATGGTTTTGGAGGCACCTAACGGCACCCCTGGGCACCTGTGGGACCATTACTGAGAAGATGGAGCCAGGCTTTTTGCAGAGGTACATACAAGTAGGACAAAAGGCAAGTTTCAAATGTGATGATTTGAGGCTGGGTATAAGGAGAAACGATTTGCCCATGAGGACAGTCAAGTGGTGGCACAGGTTGCCCAAAGGGGCTCTTGTCCTTGGGGGATTTCAGGCCATGCCTGGTGAAATTCTTAATCTCTGTGTTTGGATGTATTGACAATAAAAATTCTCAGTGATGGATGGGTGTTTTGTTAATGGTCAAAGCACAGGAGAATAATAGCTCCCTTCTGCTGCTTTCAGATTATCAAAGAGAAAATACTTTTAACATGACCTGAGATGTGAAGAAAGACTAAGAAACTTTTACTTAGTACTGGACTCAGTTTACAACAAACTGGATTTACATGATACTGGGACATACTCAGCTTGTACAAGGGTAACAAAAAACCATATTTTGAAGTGGTGATGAATTCTAAAAGAAATAAAAGGGTAACCAAAATGTGGCCAACTGCTCCATTACAGTTTTCCCCATAAATCAGTGTATTTTAATAACTATGGTTTTAAGTGCAGATTCTGATGAAACAAGTTACTTAGTCATGTGAGTTCATGCATTTCTATGAAGCAACTTCCATCCCTGCTGTTCTGTCTTTCAGATTCTGCAACTTCTTGCGAGTTACACCTCATTAACCCATGTTTATGGAAAGAGACAACAAAAGAGGCCACGTATAGCCCAGTGCTCAAGAGATTATCTAGCCACCTGCCATTCACGTAGACAATTCTCAAGAACATAGCTCTAAATCCAGTGGAGTAGGAAAAGACAAGAAATGTTTAATGGTAGGGAATATTTTTAATATTGTGTCATGCAGTCGTCCACAAGTCTAAAAAGTGGAGAGAACAATAGAGCCCACACTGCAAACATTCCAGCTTCCACAGGCAAATCTTGGAGCGCTCAAATATGCACAGGCTGACCACCCACTTGAAATGATGTACCACAGGGTTCCCTCTGGAGATTATAGATGGTATGAAGAAAGTGGGAGGAGAAGAGTGCTTTTGTGTATAGACAAGGGATTATTAAATAAGCTCTGTTATACCTGCATCATCATTTTACTTGGTCACAGTAGGAAAAAAAAAAAAAACAACAAAAAAACCCAAAAAAACCCCGCACACACAAATAAGGGAGACAAACTGAAGGAAAGAAGGAAAAAATATTCTTTACAAACTTAAGGAGAGAGACTCCAAAATCTGTCAACACTGACATCTGCCACAAAATAAGAAACTGCCAATTGGAAGAGAACAAGCTATATACAGTTCTGGCAGCAGTAAGTCATTCCAGCTGGTCACAAAAGCATTTTGCTTCTGCACCCCACCAAACTTGCTCCCCCCTCCTCCAGCCACACGCTCCTGCCTGCTCCCTTGCTCTCGCTCTGGCATCCATCAAATCTCTCCCCAGGCTGTTTTAGTTAGCTAATGTAACAGAAAATTAAATCGACAGTAATAAAAAAAGCCTTGTCTGCAGAGTTTGCTAGTTGAAGCAGCTCACCAAAGAGCTCAACGCATGCGAGAGCTGGTGCATACTATGTGCTGTAGGGGGGAGCAAGCAGAGGGAAGGGCAATGAGAATCTGCTGGGACTGGGCTGCTTCTCACCTCCATGATACCCACCAGAAAGTCACAATTCCTACGGACATCTCATCTTCCGACATTTGACATTGTTATAAAAATCCATATTCCTGATGTATTAAATCAGAGAGCACAAAAATACCATGCAATGCCAGAAAAATGTAGAAAGAACATATGTTTGCAAAAGCAAAATTATTTTATATGGCGTGAGAGGCTTTTCAGATGCAGTTTAACTTTTGCTGCGTAGCTCCAAGTAATGTCAGTAGGTTTTCAGTCTAATGACACATATTTCAAGACAGAGAATTCTACCGCACCCCTTGAAACGGGCTAATATATACTTATATAGACCAACAATAAACTTCCAAAAATTATAAGGTCAACACCAGTTTTACTGGTGCAAAGTAAAGTATAATAAATAGCTGCTAAGTATTTTTTTCTTCCCATATAGCCCCACACTTTCTCTTGATATGGACCATCAGTTGTGTACCACTGTCAGTTAATACCATGCTTCACTCGTTGCCTAAATTATCTGTATTTGCTACTAGGGTTTGTTTTATTTTATGGTACCGATTGTCCATTTTTATAGATTGATTCCCTCTCATTTTTTGAACACACTGATAATTAGCAATAATAACACACAAATACACGGTAATTAAGTTTTTAACTTGTTAAACAGGAGCCACACAGCAACTTTAGATCACAGATATTAAAGCAGTTTTATAAATGAGTAGACTGAGCCATAAAAAGCTCAACTCACTTAATCAAAGCCACCCAAGCAAGACTGTAGAACCACTGAAAGGAGAACTGGGAAACCCCAGTGCCTGAGTATAATCCCTAGACCACATACCTGCCTTTCATAACACGTCATTCAACTCAAAGCCACCGACACATGCGTAGTTCAGCAACCTTGCGCAACCTTCTTGCATCAGCATTTGCCAGTTTTCATAAAATAATGCTGGTGCCACGAACTCTCACTCCGTTTGCTTCTGAAAACTTAGCTGTAGTAGAAACAGCATATGAGTTATTCAAATAAGCAAAAGCACTGACAAGGGACAAGACCCAACAACCACCGACCTATTCCAAATCTACCTACTTTAATGTCTTAATTTAATACATAAAATGGATGTAGCTAAGCAGATCAGAGAGTGGACACTAACAGCCGTGTAAACAACAACATTTAACACAGGAAAAGGCATGATTTTCCTTAAAAAAATATTGGAGAACTTAGTGTAAACTGACAAGTAGCCTAAGAAAACATGAGCCTTCCTCATGGAAATGGGGCTTGCAGACATCTCTCGTGCAGCTCGCAAACAGTGGTGTTGGGATCAGTGCTGACTTTGTATGACAGTGAGCCTGTGTCACCTTGGACAAGAGAATTGGTATTTTTTAAGCAAAATTAAAATCAAGTGATCTGAAACAGTACCTTATGGTGACAGATTAGGATGTGAATATGAGAGGAAATCTAAACCACTGAAATTATTAAATAAAAACCACGGTGTCCTACATTCAAAGTCAGAAATTTAAAAGCACAAAGGAAAAGACCTGGGTGTTCCTCCCTTGCCACAGTGGTTGTGTATCCCATTTTCAGGAAACAGTACCAGTATTTTGCTGATCAGATAGCAAAAAAGTCTCAAATGACCCAGCAGAGGGACCTGGCAGCTATCCCACCAGCTGTTTCTGAAGCTACGGAAAAAGAATAGTGAAGTGAGCATTTGCTCTCGTGTTCAAACGGAGAAGAGTCTTTATGGATATCAAGAGATTAAAAGTCTTGAAGGTTTGAACTCCCTCCAACTACCAAGAGATTGTAGATATTTTCAAGATAACATAGCTGTTGCATACCATTTGTGGTTTGGTTTTGGCTTTTTTGAATACACCTTTATTTAAAAAAAAAAAAAAAAAAATTAGACAGTATGTAGCGCACCACAGAACATAGACCTTTTCCCACGAAAATACCTAATCCGCATCAATTACACTTTTGCTAATAGGGTGTTTCTTTATATTAAAATATTACGTAAGTTAATGGGAAAGTTCAAAATATATTCTTCAGCTGAGTATTGGGAAAACCTTTCTAAAAAAATCCAGGAACTATTTACAAGGGCATGCAGTGATAGGATGAAGGGTAATGGTTTTAAACTGAAAGAGAGTAGCTTTAGGTTAGATGTAAGGAAGAAATTCTTCCCTATGAGGGTGGTGAGATATTGGCACAGGTTGCCCAGAGAAGCTGTGGCTGCCCCCTCCCTGGAAGGGTTCCAGGCCAGGCTGGACAGGGCTTTGGGCAACCTGGGCTAGCGGAAGGTGCCCCTGCCCATGGCAAGGGGGATGGGACTGGATCTTTAAGGTCCCTTCCAGCCCAAACCATTCCATGAGACTGATTCTATTCCATATACTTTCTACAGTATTTCTGTGTGCATTAAATGTTCCTAAGGCTTTAGGTGATAATTTTAAACTCAAATTACATGTTTCCCAGTATCTAAAACTAGGCATCTGAAACGTAGCAGCACTACAGTTTGACTCAGCAATCTAAAAATCATCTTAAAGGACAGGACATTCAGAGTATTAAATGAGATTAAAAAGGGAGGGAAACATAATTAAGCTACACATGTTATTCTAGTGATGTTATTCTAAAAAGTAAATCGAAATCCTTCACGTTGGAAAGTCAGGCCCAGTGTGTTTAACAAGATACAGGACAATTCTTACTCTCTAAAGGCATTGGCATTTTGCCAGATGAATGAATGGTAAGCTTTCATTAATTTTACATTTTTGTTAACGCTGTTAAACCTGAATGAATTGAGCAATCATAAGAGTAGAGTTGTCCTTATCCATCATCTGTTCTGTGACGTTATGCAAAAAAATCTTATGCTCTGTATTCAGTTAGCCACTATCATCCAGACCAGTCTAACATTTCTAATATTCTTCGAGATGCTTTCAGGCACTTTTTGCTCGAATGAAGGATGCAGAATGTTATTACTCCTTATCTGAGGAAATCTTTCTGTTTTATCAGTGTCTTCATTCCAAAGAAATTGCTTAAAGAGGTATCATATTTTCACACATCATCTAAAAAGTAATAATAAAATAAATCCTAGTGTGAAGGATTTTACAGTGTTGTTTCTACTTCTTTTCACAATAAATGTACCTGAAATATCAGAGCTGCTAAACTGGAGAGGAACATGAAGCAGGCAGAACACTAGGGTAAGCTGGTAACAGGAAAAAAAAAAAAAAAACCACCACAAAACCCAACTCATTTCTATCACTGCTAATAACATTTTTAGACATTGCTTAGATGGATTTAATATAAACTACACAGCTTTCACTTCTAATTGTCACTGAATAGATGAAAGGAATGCTTTGCTGTATTGAAAAGCATTTGGCATGAATTTTAGGCTGGATAGCTTACATAATACTACTGGCCTTGGTTTTCCTTTGTTTCCCTTATACGGGATTGAAGAGAAATGGGAATAGTTCTAGTGACATTATCCTGAGGTCATAATATTCTTAGAGGAAATGCCAAGTTTAGAGGCTTCAGTGCTTCCAAGCACAATTAAAATCACTAAAGATTTTTTTACAGTGCTATTTGCAATAGCCGTCTTTAAGCTCCCATAAAGTTTGTCTCATTTCCAATAAATCCATTGAATCAGAAACACCAGCAAATTATTGTGGAAGGACATATTGAACCATTTTCACTACATCTCTCTGGATCATCTGAGCTGATGTTTCAAGTACTTTACATTTTATCCGAGACTACAAGAGTTCACCTAAAAATACTAATAAGGAGATAGAGCAGCTATGTGAACACAGCGGTTATAAGCTGAACGTGCCAAGAGTTTGGTGTTAAGGGATTTGGGAGGTTTTTTGATTGTTTGTGGTTCTTTTTTAAAGTGAATCCTTATCTCTTTTCCATAAAAGTCAGTTCAGAGGGGCAAAGAGAAACTTTGACTTTGCAAACTTGAAAAATTAAAGCAAATATTCCTGTACAGTTGCATTCCAGTCATCTTACATAGCACAGTTGAGAGACATAAGCCAACGCAAATTAACCCAAAAGCCTCACAAAACGTTTCAAAGAGCACAAATCACCACCAATACTACTGCACATACAATTCAAGCACACATATAAGATCATATAGTCCATCAGTTACTGAAATACCATATAGAATTTATTAATTCTGTAGAAAAACTGTGCACAACCCATTCTGGGAAGTGAAAATGTGGCTGTCGTGAAAATATTAACTACATTTTAAAAGAAATAAATCCACACTATCTCTATTGACTTAAACATTCATAAGGCAGCCCTGTGTCCTTGTAATTTTCAATTTTTTTTTTTCAGAAAAAAAAATTTGTATTCCACCCAGCTCAACAATACCAGTGGCTGTGTTAGTGACAGCTGTGGTACACATGAAGGAGCCATGAAGGGGACTTTTCCCCCCCTAATTCATAACTGACAGCATAACCAGCTGCGAACAGGTACTTGAGCACATGCATAACACCACCAATGAAGAGCTGCATTTCTATCAAATAATAAAAAAATCCAAGTTCAAAATAAACACAAAACAAACAGACCTCCAAAATTTCATGGTCTACTTTGTTGTTTTGGTTTACATACAGTAGATTTTTTTTTTTTTTCCCCCTGCGAAACTTGCTTTCATGAACTCGAGGCACTAGACAGCACGTTTAATCTGTTTTGGTACACTGGATAGATCTGTTTTCACAAAAGATAATTGCTGTCCTTAAAAACGTTTCGCTGCCATCTACACATGCAGAGCAATTGGAACTCAACAACTACCCTTCACGCACGATGGAGACACATCCTTCATCAGGTGGTTTTGGTAAAGATATATTTTACACCTCTAGTCTGGCCTAGCTGTACCACACGTTTTACCTCTCCTCAAAACTGCTTCATTGAGAGAAAAACATCTGCATCGTAAATTGTATGTACTTTCAGAGCTTGTAGCATGGTGAAATGATTAAAAGTTTTTTGCTACTGAACTTGGCACTTGGTGTTTGTCGTGTAGGATTGGAACAAATCGTATTAGTCACATTAACAGTTCCACACCATACATCTGTACTCTAATAATGAGCGTTTTAAGCCTGCTGTCAGTAGTAATGAAACCACCCAATTTATGAAGTAATTCTGACTTGTAGAAACCATCACGTTATTGTGAATTTAAAATTCCTCTGTACACGAGTCTCTTGTTATGAGCACTAAGACAAAAGGCTAGGCTGGAAGAAGCAATCAATCTTTAAAAATCGAAGTTTGAAAATATGTTTTCCATCTGATTCAGAGATCTTTCTATTTATTTTTTAATTAATTAGTAAAATCATAATAAAGGCTCATACCATCAAAAATGGCAAACCTGCACCCTGGCCTATAAAACAATCTCTTATCCTTGGTTGTTCCATGCTATAAGCAATTAGGCTTGGATTAGCTAGAGAGATTAAAGAATTTTTTTTTGTTAACCCAGAACGGCACTTGCTGAAAATGTAGTATTATAAACTGAAGTTCATCTAATCTCATTTGGAAAACAGCAGTAACTAGTATTGTAATACATACCAAGTACTGTCAACAGTTAACTGTCAAAACTTTAATTGTTAATAGAGAAAAGCTACAGGTTACTTTGAAGGAGAGCTTGCTTTCTTTTTCTCCGCACATAACTGATCTCGGTCAGGTTATTGCTACACCCTTCCTCCCAAACATATTTACCTCTTGTAATGTTAATGGCACAGACCAATATTTACACCTATTCTCAAAGGCATCATGCAGAGGAATCTGCAAGACATCACGCCAGCAAACTATCAACAATACCAGATGGCAGGGGATTTCTTTAAATGTTTTCCATCCCGTCATCAATCATTCCTGGCTGCATTATTTATGTATGTTGGGGCTTATCCAAAATCCATTGAAGGGTTTGAATTCGCTTGGCCAGACCGTGGTTTCACGCCAAGCCTTCTAATGGCACCGAGAGGCAGCGTGCTCCCCAGACGGGAGCTCCCTCCAGCCCAGCAGCGGGCTCTGTCCCTGGGACACGGCGCTGCTGGCGCACCCAGCAGTGCTGGGACAACAGCTTTGACAAACAGACGGAGGTCCTGTGTGTTTGCAGCCTCAGAAGAGCTCGGCTTGGTGAGCTCAGACTACACGTGGGCAAGACAAGAACAGCGCTCTTCAGAAAATTATCTCTCCGTGTTCTACGCACTGTGAAAGAAAGCAGATAATTTTATTGAGAAATTTTCCAAACTGTTTAAAGGCTGCAAACCTTCGGTTTAAAAGGTTAACATGTGGTTTACATAATGTATAAACTGTTAACTGTATTCAATTCTTCCATTCAAGAACTAAACACAAAGAAGTTTCTGTTTATTCTAAAGGCAGAGACAACATTTTATCAACCGTTGACAGGCTTGAGCTTTTGAAATATGACATCCATCAAGCCAAGTTCAGTTACACCCTAGCAAGAGATTCTTCGTTATTTCATTCTGGCATCTGAGTCAGGAAGAACTCAAGGAGGACAGTTTTTTAACCAGTTCCACTGTTTGTTCCTCCAGGCTACTGTCGCGTTGACTCCAAGGGCCTGAAAATAGGCAAACACTGGTGATGACTGGTCAAGGCCTCTCCTGGAATAAGGTCTAAGAGGAGGGGCTGTAGAGGAACTTCCAGTCAGTCCTGCAGTAGCCGAGATGACATCCAGCCAGCCTTGTGAACTCTTCCCTTCCTTTCTGAGGCCACTTTCACATTTCCAAAGCACACAAGAGAAAGCCACGTGAACATTCGCAAGAATTAAAGTAAGAGTCTTTAACCTTCAGTCCCTTAGTCATGAACTTCTCTTTCAAAAAGGAAACACTATTAAAGAAAAAAAAAAAAAAGGCAACTAGAAATAAACCCTGATAATTCATAATACATGCTAGAAATAAAGAATTTAAAGGCACAGGTTCAAAAAACACTCATCAACTGCCTTGTGCCTCACTGAAATAAAAACAAACTTATATCTGTGATATGAGAAATAGGGAAAAATGCTTTTTTTGACACCCAAAATACTTCCTAAGAAGATTTAGCTTTCAATCAAGAATGTCAGTCCTGCACCACAAAAACTTTTCAAATTCCTTTTAAAATTTACAAAATATATTTTTTATTACTTTATAGGACCAACATGTATCAAGTATAATTGCAAAAATATTAGTGAAACTACAGCTTTGAAATCCCTTTGGTTGATGAAGGTTGCTGCTGCAGAAACAATTAATGAAATATACTTCCGTATAGAAAATAGAGTATTAAAAGGTACAGACCTGTACACTGCAGAAAATTCTTACGAAAACGCTTTTGAAAAAAATCTAACAAAGGCCAAATTTTAAAACTGAAACCTGTTCTGAACAATCAAACTGAGTTGTCTTGATGCATAGGTGTCCTAAAACATCATACTTGTCACTAACATTTGAAAAACTAAAAATAACATAAAAGATAGCATTTTAAAATCAATTTACATCCACCAAGAAACCAATTACTGCAATACAGGAATGACTTGACAAAGCACTCCTTTCCTCTTAGAAACCTAACTACTTGATCCAAGCAGAGCAGATGAAATCACATCTTCTGCAAAGGTGCCACATGCTAATCAGCCACAGTTGAGTTTAACAGTGGCTTAAATTGCTATTAAGTCAAAGAACACCAGAACTGCAGCGCACGGACTAAGGTGGGCTACACAGAAGAAAGCCAATCACCTCAAAAAAGCCACAGCAGTGAGTTAAAATCTAGAACTACATAAATTTTTAGCCTTAAGAAAGGAAAAAAAAAAAAATCCTATCGTGTTGTGATGAAAGGTCCATTTAGACTAGACTTAAATATATAACTGCATTCTGACTTTCTCCCCAAAAGTCTTATTGGAAAACAAAAACTGATAACATGAAACATTTAAGTAAATATGGCAACTTTTTCTGCCAAAAAGTATCATCCCTCTAGTTTTGTCCTGTTTCACCTCCAAAGCAAGAGATAACAAAAAAAAAAAAAAAAAAAAAAAAAAAAAAAAAAAAAAAAAAAAAAAAAGCCCATCTGAGAAAGAGCTGAGGACTTCTGTGGGGTTTAGTTTTGTTCCTTTCCCTCATCCCCTCCTGATAAATGGCTTGCACATTTTATTCCAAGTTGCCATAGGAAGAATATTCAAGATTCTAAAACTAGATTTGGTTTATCACCACTGAATGAAAGACTGTTCCCCTCTCCAGTTCTCATCTGTGCATATCAAAACGCTGGAAGCCATCATTTCGCATCATTAGATAGAAAACTATTAAAACTTGACTAAAATCAGGTTTTAGTCAATACTTAATATGTAATATTATAAATTAATACAACACAGTCAAGACTCATGGAGATCCCGCAGTGCAAAGTGTTACTTTCTGGTGTCAGAAAGGAACCAGAAAAAGTTCTCTGTGACTTAAAAAAATCGCAGGCCAAATTGAAGTAAATAAGAATTGACATTAAAAGTTTACATTACTGATACAATCAAATATAGACGATCAAATATACCCAAATTTGAACCTGCCCTTTTTGGACCAGTGTCCCTCTCGCATCTTAATTCTTGGCACCGCTTTATTTATCTTTGCCAGTTATGTTTTTACGGGCCACCATAAGGGCCTCCAGGGATGAATGATCAAGATCCACTGATAGTGAGCTAGACAAAACACATTATAAAATCTATTTTCCTTAAAACAGGGACTTTCACTAGCCACTCACAGCCTATAGTCGTATATATCTGCAGTCAAGAGCAAACATACATGCTTCAAATAAACATGTTAGCCTGGGAACAGGACTAATGTATGATAAAAATAATAAAATTAAGTGCTGTCATAGCAATTGTATTTGTTCAGACTCATTTCAGTTGGGAATACAAGTATGTAAGAGAAGAACTAAGGATTTTTTTTATTTTTTTTTTTTTTTTCTTCTGTGAAGTAGCTGTACTACATGGATTCAATAAAAGCTTTTCCATTTGCAAACAGGCTACTCATCACCCTCTGATGGTTTGGAAATGTAGAGAAAATCTGTCATTTTACTTCTTAGAAAAAAAAAAAAAAAATTCACGTTAAGTAGTACTTTGGATTTTTTCTGAGCACTTCAAAAAAATGAAGAAAATGCCAACAGTCCCTTTTTTCTTGTTTTCTAAACACTGGCAAACCTAAATGTGAGGCTTTTCCATTCTTTCCCACGTGTTGCTTAAGTGCAATGGGAAGCGTGCCATAACATATACCTACATCAGTACGTACCATTTCGGCAACGTTTGTTCTTTCTAAGGATTTACAATTCTTCTGCTAAATGGGATGGCCTGTCTCATTCAAGTACTAATTTCTCAGGTTGGCTCACATTGTGTTTTACTTCAGTCCAACCAATTTGTTTTAAACAGTACAAGAGTTCTGCCTGATACTATCTACTTTTCTGGAACCATACTTTGCATTTAATTCTTCAGTTATCTCCAAGCACTCAGTTTTCTTTTTGTACATACTCATTCCAAAATTTTGCATCATATTTCTAACAGATCATTTATTTGCATTTCACAATATTTGGAATTTGATTCCATTTGGACGTCTTCCTCAAATATACACAACATTTTGAAACCTATTCTCAAAGTGAAGAATTAATTTAATAATTCTTGTTCCTATACCTTCATGTGTGCTTCATATTATTGCAATAGAAATAATCTGCATCCTCCACAGGTTACTTTTTATTACCTATTCTTCTAAATCATGCTTTTTATTTACCCTAGCACTCATTTTGTTGTGTCAGTCAGCAGTGAGAAAAAAAATAAATCTATTTCGTATAATGTTTACCATTAAGCAATCCTCATATAATTACCAGTATTTATTCCCTGTTATATATCCAAGCAGTTACAATTTCCATAATAACAATTCCCATCTTTAGTGAATTCTTCGACAAAATTTCAGACATTTCTTACTATACGCAAATGCTAAGAAAATTTTCTGATGAGATTTCCTCATGTGATTTACTTCGTAAGGGCAGAGAACACTACAATTTGTTGTTCTTTCAGGATTCTGTTATATCAACTCAATCAAACAAAATATATTGAATGCTGCCAGGAAGCTATGAAAAGGTAAAAGGTATCAGTTTATATATATATAGTCTTTTTGATAAAATAATTGCATACATTTTGTCCAAATTCCTTGCATTGTGTAATCAAAATATACCAGCACATACCAACACCAAAGATGGCTGAAAATGGGCAGAACTAATGAAAAAGTTACCCCAATATAATGAACGTATTGGATTACAATAGCCATTTTAATTTGTTGATAAATTATGGCCATGGAAATGTATCAATATTGTTAACAAGGACTGGTTCAGAAAAGGTGGAAACTAATGAAGCCTATTTAGACAATTTTTTTTTGAGGGAGGGATTTCTGTGTTTACCAACTGGAGACCAACTTCAAGCATATGACAGCAACTTGACAGACTTTCGTTCTCTCATTTTCATAAGTAATTTTACCAGAAAACTTGAACTTATGTGAAAATAGTCTGTGATCATTTAAAATCAAGATAAAAGTTCAGTTTTAAAGAAGGAAATAAGCCAAAGTTAAGACTAAACCCAAGTAATTTCCATGCAGCAGATATCTAAGACTAAGGCTAATATTAATACTGTCAAATAATTCAAGCCCACACAAGAACCCCTTCACACAAACGAAACCAAAGAAGCAAGAAAAATCCTTCCGCAGAGCATTTAAATGTTAAAAATAAATCTTTTTCTCCAAAACATGAATCTTCAAGTTTTTAAAGAAGTTATTGCAATTTATTGCCCAAATCAAAAGATAGAGACATAAAGCAGGGATGGGTTTTTTGAACCTTTTTGGTGTTAAGAAAAAAAAAATAAAAATCAAGATGAGAAACACTGAGCAAACGGTGTAGGGCAGAGCAGGGTAACAGCTCACGCCCCCATTCAGACCACAGGGCAGATGATTAATTTTCAGCTCTAGTGCGGCAGGTAGTGCAGAGGAAGAACACGCAGAGAAGCAGCTACCATAGCAAGTAATAGGGTATATACCTGCCCCGTGCTCTCCTCTACAACGCTTAATAGTGCAGCTAGATCTTTAATCACAATAACTCGAGTTATTTGGGTCCCTAAAATAAGCATGAGTGGAATAATCATAACATCTAAATATTCGTTTCGCATTGAACTACTGCATTCACGTTTTTACCCTTCAACAGATTCTACCTTCAGGTTAAACAAGCAAGTCCTTTAGTTTATGGAGCGGGAACTGCCAGATCACTTTAAAGACTGGAACAGTAGGGAGAAAACAAGCCAATCCACTTTAATCTGAAAAGGATGGTTTGAACAAGAGTACTAACTCTGTCCTTCTGGTATCTGTCCCATTGTGAAGCAGGAATGTGCTAACACAAACATTAGATTCAGAATCCTGGAAATGAAAAGGCTAACCTTCCCCAGATGCTATGGAACCATCCCTAAGATACACTTCAGTGTAAGACAAACACAACATTACTCAGTAAGAATTGGGTTTAGCAGTCAGACTTCCTGGGCTGTTTAAGTACTTGCTTTAAGAGAAGAGGAAGCAGCAGTTAATCCTCTAGGAAGAAATGCCATCTGGAAATTTTTGGGAGAACTGATCAGGCGTAAAACGTACAGTGTCAAGGTCTGTTCCTCCAAGGTCCCATTGTTTTGTCGTAAATATCATAGATAAGTATGTGTGTCCTATGAAAAGTAGCTGTTACTGTTAAAAAACAAAAAAAATTCCTCCTCCTCCTCCCAACCCTCCAAACTTAGGTGGTACAAAGTGTAGCACAGGAGGCAAAACACACCAAATCTCATTAGCAGCCTTTCAGAGGGCAAAAACCCGTGGCTGCAATTGCTTCCTTTATCCTTTGGAGGCTAGGAACGTAAGAAGAACGAACACATCTCAACGGCATTTTGGTTGAATGAACATTCACGTGCAGCTTCGACATGCCGAGGTTCTGAGACCACGTCTGTACCCTCATATTAAACAATCGCTGGCAAAAGCACGCGGTGTTCTTTGCTATAATGTTGTTAATGTGGAACATAGTAGAGTTATTGGAACAGTCTCTGGCATGCTGAATGGCTGGCATGGTACTCCCACGAAAATCCCGTGCAGAATTCAAAAATGAGCATGGGACAGCGATTACTAACCATGAATTTCAGCAGTAACATTCTGCTAGGTACTGCCATGTTGGTCCTTCAGCACTACTGCAGGAGGTGTCTTGCCCCCATGAGCACCTACACACTCTCAAGTCATGACTTGGTATATAATAATATACATAATGATATATATTTATTATCTCTATATATTTATTATTATATATCATACATAATATATTGTATACAATATTACTATATTGTATAATATTATATAATCATACCATCATTCTTGGTATGATCCTCTAAAAACTTTATTCCTGGAAGCAGTAAAGAAGCCTTCTCATTTTTTTCTGGCTTCAGAATAGCACTACTGATTATGGAGGAAGAACACAGAAAAGCCATGGGGCACAGAGAAAACGCACATCAGAAGAGCCGGGCCAACCTCATTGCCTTACCTCCAAAATCAGCACGTCAGTTACATTTTCAATCAGTTATAAATTTCAAGCCATTATAGTTTAGGCTGAAAATTAAGATCAGCCTAATGGATGATTGTTGCAGATCACGCAGATGAAATAAGTTCAAAACAAAACAGTAAACAAACCGTATTTGTATGCATTTAGAGAACTTGTCTCTTACTGACAATGCTATACAAAGACTATATGCAACTGCAGCAGAAATTCAGAATTGATCCAAAAAGATATTTTGCTAGAAAGTTAATTGAACTTTGGAAGGATGAGAGTTTCTTTTCCTTCTTCATGTTCACGAAGGTGTGTTGAACTCTCAATCACATCATTTCTCTGTTTCAAATTCTCTCTAAGGAGAGTGGGAATCACAACACACGAGTTGGAATATGAACGTTGAGGGTGAAAATAATATTAATGGGAGAAATTGTTAAACAGTTGGTGGAGG
The DNA here is from genome assembly GCF_003259725.1 of Athene cunicularia. Lineage (NCBI taxonomy): Eukaryota > Metazoa > Chordata > Aves > Strigiformes > Strigidae > Athene > Athene cunicularia. The sequence continues at coordinate 5,734,385 of NW_020799103.1, forward strand.
CAGCTTTCTCAGGGTTCCTCTAGAATAGGTTTAAGGCAGAAAAAAGGGAAAAAAAAAATCACAAAACTAGAAGTAGTGTAAGAAAACCAAAGGACTCCGAAGAAGCCGCTGACAGCAGGCAGCACTAATGCACCACTTGATACAAAAATCTGTAATCTCTCTGACTGAAGATACCAGTTTCATCTCTCCCTCTTAGACTCCGCTTGGCTTGGACATTGCATAGCTAGCTAGGCCAAGCTTGACCTTCTGGAAAAATGCCGTGTTTGTACTACAGATAAGCTGAGTATGAAACTCACTGTTCCAAGACTTCAAGGAAGCAAAGGCCGAGCTTTTGTTTCTTGTAACAACAGTCTTTTCATATCAAGAAATGTATCAGTGATACTGCAAACGCAGAAATAAAACAGGCAAAGCACATTTTACTCAGTACTTGTTGAGCTATGCTGTGATATTTCAAGGTACGAGTCTTCCATCATACTAATTATGTAGAAAAGGAGTCAGAAAAAGTTATTGATAGAGGAATACACAAGATGAAAAGAAATTAGCCATGTAGCTCTGCCTATGTTGATCATTTTTATGTCCTGCAGAAAGACTGCACAATAAGAACAGAGGGTAAATGTCCCAGAACCACCATATTAGCACAGTCATTTCGGGTAAAATAAATCAAAGAGGACTTTCAGCTTCTAAAAAAAGAAAAAGAGGGCTTTATGGCAATATATTTCATTAGCTAAGTGACACAGTGTTGATTTATCTTTAATGAATGATCCCAGGGTCTGTCAGTGACATACACATCAGAGGCTCATTTCTTGATGGAGACTGTGGATTCCTGTTTTCAGTGCTGGAGATGTGCTGCCTCACCATTAATGGACAGTAGCTTTCTCACCAGTCCCCAGCTTTCGTGCTACAAAGTCCTCCCTGAACTACCAAATTCAGCCAGGGGAAAATTACATTCTGTCTGACTAAATTTGCTGCAGTTTGATAAGAAAAAAGAAAGAAAAAAGCCTTATTTAAAAAAAAAAAAAATCAAATACAGAGACCACCCAAATAAATTAATCTATAATACAACCGTAAGATCACTGTTTCCATGTTAAGAAAATACCAGAAAGCCTGGTCTCAATACCAGTCACTTACGATAATTTGATTAGTGGAAATTATGCAAATACCAGTTCTGTACACCAGCCCAAACACCACCTATTACTGTGACTGCATGATTTCAGGAGATAAAACCATGCCAAAGGACACACAGCGAGAAACCAGCTCGTGATACATCAGTGCCTACAGGTACAAGAAGCCAACCTGGAACACATCTACATAAGCCAGAAGGAACGTCAGCGGTTTCAAACGGTGACTCAGGATTGCAAACTGAGTGCAAGGTCTCCACAATCACATTCTTCCCGTTACTTCCGTGAAAACGGTAACAAACGTAGAGCTTAGCAGTTGTCCGGAGGTGGCGCGAAAGAAACCAGATGGGAAAGGTTGAAAACAAGGAAATCAAAACTTAAGGTCCAGTTGTTTCCTAGCCTGTGTTGGCACGACGCCTCCCAGTTTCTGTGGAAGCTTTCCTATTTGACTGCTCTAAATTATTCATCTTGCAAAAAGTTGTGCTCACATCTATTAATGGTTTCCAAGTCACGTGATAATATCAAAACAACGATACCGTCACAACAGCATCGATTCAGTGCGCTACCTAAAGGCAAAGCTGCGCTCACACAGAGCCCGAGTCATTTCGGAGGACGGTTGCAGAAGTAATTAATAAATCCTCCAACTTCCACCTGTTTTTAGCTAAGCCAAATCTCGACCAAGTTGTCAGCTTTTACATATTGTACCTGCTTCTGCCGTGTTTTTCAAAGTTAGTCACAGAAGGGCACAACCTTCTAACGTAGGAGTGGGAGTTTTTAACACGCCACCACCTAAATAATAACTATGCTACACGTCAAACCATAAGAAAAAAGCTTTCAAATTAATATGATAAGAAAATTACCTTTTAATATTTAAGTAGTTGATACTCTTAACGCTCAAATCTGATTATTTTCCTACACGTACTAACTTGTACCCAAGCGAAATAAATGCATTAAACAGCCCCAAAGCAGTAAAGATGACGAAATTTCTTGTCACATCTTAGCTATTCATTCTGTTCATTGTATGCAGTGTCCAGTTTCTGCAGTAAATGCCACCCGAGTGAATTCTTTGGAGCAGAAAATCCTTTTGTTTTCCTTTTCTATTGAGTTTCCAAGGTTGTTTTTTTTTTTTTTTTCTCAAAGATTTGCTAACACATACTGCAGCATTACTATATAGTTTCTGTACATTCAGGATCCTGATATTGTGATACTGGGAAACACTGATATCAGGTTTTAGCCCAAGCATATGCTACAAGAACACAGCCAAGTTCAAATTCACCCTCAGAATTTCTTGATAGTTCAATCTAAATTGCTTATTGTGTGACTCCACATAAGATTTGACTGTCATTTTTTGTTGGAATTAAAGTGTCAGGAAGGCATAATCAACAACACACCTTTAACTGCAAGAGGAAAACACGAGACAATAGTTGGATTTCACCTTTGGAACAAAACACTCAAACCCTTGATTTGATATAAACAGGTCTTCCCAAACCCATTTGGATTTCTTAGGAGAGCTTTGGGCAGTAGCTTTTGTTCACACCTGATCACTGTCTTCAGCGTAAGGAACAAAAGCACATTTGGAGTCGGTTTGGACACTAGAAACTTTGTTAGAGAATAGAGGAAATGAGTTGACTTGTTGGTAAGTAGATATATTGTATGAAAAACATACTATTTGATGAAACTAGCTGATTAAAAAATGTACAGCCACGTATCAGGTTCATGGCAGTTATTTCTAGTTTTTAAACATTATCAGGATCATGTTTTCTAATATTAATTGAGCCTGTAATGAAAGGAAACTTCTAGTCAGGGCTCTACTTGGGTAGTGTGACAACAAGTATCTTCTCTAACTTGTTTTTAAAAAAGTCCTAATACTTTACAAATGAGAGCTGACATGGCAGAACAAGCCTGCAGAACCTTTGAAAATTAACTAACAAGACGGTGCGTTCTTTCACAGGTTCAAACAGCATATTTAGGGCTTTTTTTCCTACTTTAGGAAAAAAAAAAAAAAAAAAAGGTGAATAAAAAACCCGCTTGCTCTGCTGTCCTGTGCAATGACAGAGAAATAGTCATACGGCGTATTCAAATTCCACGGCATTATCATCAGAACTATTTTTGGAGGACAGTTTGAACAAAGCTAACACGCTAACTTGGAATGTGTGGTAGCTTCGTATTTGTAACATTCGTCTATTTCTCTTATTTTTAAATATCTTCTCAAAGAGCGACAGGGAACATTCCGGTGTACGATTACGTCTCCCTTGCCGTTACAAATCCGAAGCCTGGTTGGCACCCACACCTTTGTTTCGCTAGCGCACGGCACGTGTGGCACTGAACAGAGGAGCGCTGACAGCGCCAAGCGGTCGCATTCCCAACCCGGTCCTGAAGGAGTCAACGTATGTATATATGCACTGTGAGCTGTTCCAGGTTTTAACAAGATCTCAAATCACCACATAAAACTCTTCGAGAAGCACATTGCCACGAGCTTGGCACATCCGAGAGATTCCTTGGTTCTCTCCCTCATCTTTTCAGGGGAAACAGCTAAACTGTTTTTTTCCACTCTAAGTCGTTAGTTACAAATTCATTTCTGCAGAGCTATCTGCAAGCATTACTCCAAAGAAATCAGTTTGCATTTCTATAAAAAGCCCATAAAGTAAAAAACTTTTTTTGAAACTCACTTCAACTCCTCCTTCGCAATAGCTGAAGTTGTTCATAATAATTTGTTTTAACAGAAAGCTTAATGCTCGAAGTACAGCAATACGAGTAAATGGCCTCTTTATTGGACCAAAAGCTTTCTCTGAGCAAGGAGAAACAGCGGAGTTCGTACACCTCCACTTCCTCCACGTGACTTCTGGCAAGAGTTTCACTGTATGATTCATACAAGACAATTTTTGATGCTCACAGTTGAACTTGCCCGTGGCAATTTTCTATAGGATTAAAAATTATATATGTCTGCATTACAAGTTTGGGGTAAATCCCCCAGCTGAAGGAAACAGGTGTAATTCTGTGAATGAATGGCTGCTCTTAGCTTCACAGCGGCAGGAAACTCTGTCTTTATTGTGCCGACTTTTAAAATTGGAAAGATAAAGGATAACACGCTTATCACTCAGAGATCGAAATGTCTCTTCAACTCCAAATACTGGCCTTCTCTTTGGACTTAAAGCATATCCTGATTCCACGTACATTTTCACCATTTTATGAAAAGGTATTACCGAGAGCTTAAAAAAAAATCTTCCTGTCTAAAAGTAGAAAGTGTTATATTTTATTCTTGCTGAATTACAACCAGTAAGCTTTAGAAGACATGCCAATTTAATAATTGGGTAAAAATTGAAAAATACATCCACTTTTTTTAAAAAAAAAAACAAAAGCCCACAAGCAGCTTCATACAATTTATGTCTCACCAGCTCCTTCATGGTCTTGGACACGTCAGTCAGGACCTATTTGCAGAAATGCTAAGTGGACTCATAGCTATGCAAAATGAGAAAAAGCTTGAGAGTTTTACTCTTTTTAATTAAGGCTCTTCAATCTCCTCACATCTTATTTTTTCAAAAGTCACCTAAATAATAGAGAAAATTGCTTATTACTGGAGTCATTCGAATTTACACAGATGGCATACATCAGATCAGTTCTTGTGTAGTTTTGTCAACACACAAAAAATGCCTAAAAATATCAGCTTCAACCTTCCCTCCTTATTTTAGTTTTCTTCACAGAAAGAATATATTAAAAATACATTTTTTCAGACTTTAAACAAAAGGGGAGAATAATAGTTTCCTATTTGTTTTCTTTTTTGAATTAAGATTAAGATAGGAAAGGAAAGCATGAAAGAAATACAAATAATTGACATCAGCCGATTCATGCCATTGGCACTGGCAGAGAAAGTCAAAGTGTCTTATTAATGAGAAATAAGTCAGAGTATTAAAAAGAGTGAGGTAAGAAAAGTTAAGGGACTGAAAGTGCCTGAAAGTTAAACAATTGGTTTTGAGAAAGAAACCGAAGATGGATGTTTCAAGTCTGTTATACTTGGTAATAGTTATCACTCCAAAAGTGAGAGGTGTAAAGGAATGAGTGAGAAAACAGATACTAAAAATAAAAAATTGCCATGCGATGTGAAGCAAAAAGTCACAAGTGAGATCAAACCAAATCAAAAGTGTTGATGGACAGATGACAAAAGTTACCTTTGTGCAAAGGTCAGGAAAAGAGTTAGGGATTTGAACAGAAAAGACTGTTTCAAGTGCTCTATATTGAATAAATCAAAAAGGAGAGAACACGTTCTGGTCATGAAGAAGAATGAGAGTAGCTGTCCTAGTGAACCTCAAAAATATGAGCTACACAGAAAGAAAGGAATCAGCTGGTGCCAAAACGTGAATACAAGATTGCGAGTCAAACTCCTAATTGTTAGTTATGACGGTTTTCAGTGAAAATCATATTATCAGTGCTAGGTTTTGGTTTGGGTTTTTCTTCCAGATCCATTTAAGCACAGCTTAACGCCCGTTCTGAACGAGCTAAAAGCAGCAGTTTGGGAACTTCTGGCTCAAGCGACTGAACTCTGCACTTGTGAAAGGGAAGACTGATTTTCCTCGAGCTGAGTGCCATTCCTCCCGCAGGACTTCAGTGCCGTTAGTCAGATCAAGTTGTAGGATATCCCTGAGGAGGTACTGGAAGCATGACCGACAAGATGCTTTCCCATTCCTTCCTCTGGAATAGCAGATACTGATTGCTGCCAGAAACAGGGTACCAAACAAGGTGGATTCTGACCTGAGTCAGTACAGGAATTCCTGTAAATCCTATGAAGGACAGAAAAACATAACAGTTCCTTCCCAGAGTTCCAAAGTCGTCTGTGTGTTGCTTTTCCCAAAAAAGCCAAGATGAGAAGTATATGGAGACCAAAATTCTAACAGTAGGAAACAAGGCTTTCTAAAAATAATAGTGATCACATTTAATTCTACATTAACCAATGGGATTAAGAGAAAGAGTAAAACATGCTAAAAATGCATTGTATTAAAATTTGTGAATTTTGAGGATAAAAAAGGTCTATAAATAGGACATGTATTTGTACTTCTTTGAATGGCCCTGGCTGTTTTCTTCCTGAGGTAAGTGAACATGCCAGTAGTATATCCTGTGTGAAAAATGTGTACAAAACTGCGTTCTTCCAGAAATGAAGGAAAAATATATAAAAAAGACCCCACATTTGTTACATCATTTAGTTAAATGAGTCAGCGAACAAGGCCAAGTCTCTCTCAGGAAGAATAAGATGTCAAGATTTGGAATAAACTTCATTCAACTTAATTTCGATCATCCTTGAATTCTGAAGATTTATGATCTCCTTGGGCTTTTATAAACAAAAAATAAAAAGGTCACATAAATATAGAGACGCAGAGTTCCTTAGTCCCGAATGACTCAATCTTTTGTGTTTTTGACAGATAGAGAATGGATCAGTGCTGTCTCAGAATACGCTTGCTATTTTTACTACAGCTTTTTTTCCTAAAAATAACATGAAGTTCAGTCAACAGAAGCGTGCAGTGACAATCAGCACCTCATACCAGGCATTCCGCAGTGCCACAACTCAAGCACCGCAGCAAAACTAGGCTTTTTGTTCCATCATCCTCTGTTTTCTCAGAGAGAACTTCCAGAGTCCGTCCATTTTTCAAGACAATGATTTTAAGAAATCCACAGATGAAGATAATTATACTCTTGATTGATGTACATCAGAAACCGCCTTTCCAAAAGACTGGCCGTAACCCAGTCCCGAGTCTATCAAAGTGTCATTGAGTAAAAAAAAAAAACACATTTTGGCTTGGCAAGGCCCACAGGGCAGGAATCTGTTTTCATTAGTTTTTGTCTCTTTAGAGCTGCACTAACAGGGCTTGCCTCAGTGAGGATCCTGGAAGAGAAAGCGTGCAGACTTTACATGTCTCGTTCTTTGGCAAAATACAACCAGACAGTAGGAATCCGGAGCATAAATCCATGACATAGCAACATGAAATTTTGATGGTGGTTCACTTAAATAATTCATTAGTTTCCTTCTTCAGGTTCAGCAGAATGTTGTTGGGGTGAAGGAAAGCTTGAGTAAACGAATATCCCTACAAGTGTGTTTTCCCTGGATATTTTATAACCTTGCAGAATTGAAAACTTTAGAATGGGAAAGAGATATGGGAGCAGCTTTGGAGTGTCAAAAGCAAAATATTTGGAATATAAGACAAAGATATACCAAGATGAGATGAGGAAAAGCTTGCAGTGTGGACTGACTCCAGTTATTTTAGTGACTTCATGGAATTCTGGTATTTGGTCCTTACTCTATGCCTAGGTAGGGAAAGCAGAAATGAGTTTTAACCTCTTAATCACAGTCCCAGTGCCATGTGCCATCAACCTGTTCATTCCTTGTCATGGAAGGAAAAGAACAGGAGAAATCAAAGAAATCATGAAAAAGAGTATTTAAAACAACTACTAGGAAAAAGCCTCACAGATCAATGCAAGAAGGAATTTCCTTTCTAAAGAAGGTACAGGCAAATTATTTTGTTTCAAAATATGAAAAAAGAAATTAGCTTGCACTGTAGAATTCACATAAGACAGTTTTTCTTCAAAAAACATCATCCTGCTCCTTCAAATAAAATTTGCTAAACATATTTTATTACCTTTGTTAGCAACATTCTGAAATAATTATTAGTAGCCAACTACAATATGAGTTTTCATAGAGCACACTGCGTTATAGAGAAAACCAAGATTAGCAGCAAAATTATTTCTTACGTAAAAGATTTACGATGCAGAATGTAATTTAGTACACTGTTTTGAAGCTCTATGTCATTTTATGCAGAAGATATATGTATTTTAGAAATAGTCATAAATGTTCAATCAAAACATTAAAACAGAAACCTGAGGCCAAATCTCTTTACAAAAAGTTTACAGCCAGGGAAGTTTGGCATAATTGTACTGGCTCAAGAGATGGATGTATTCGGATCCAAGTGACTTCACCATGCCCCCCCTCAAAGGCGGGAGCACAAATATGATAAAGATCTAAATAATTCCTAATACTTCTGCACAAATAGATGATTCCTACAGATACCATCTCAGTTCATTATTTTACCAGTAAACCAGTACATTTTAGGATTGAGACTAAGAGGCAGCCAAATTCTCTCTCACCATGTGCTTTTGGAAAAAACACACTTGTCTCTTCCAGCACCACTCAAAACTCTTTCTATTTATAACATTCAGCTGCCGGCACAGATAACTCTGTGTATAATTCTCTCTCTCCCATGATGCCTCTTCTAAATATTACTGAACTTGTGTGTTCAGGAAGTTTTGTTGGGTTTTTTTTGTTTGTTTGTTTGTTTGTTTTTAAATCAGATTAATTTAGGTCACATTAAAATACTGATACAAATATCACAAAGGTCTAGAAAAATCTACTAGACTTTCTATAAATTTACGATTAAAAGGAACCCAAGTATGAGTTATTTTATCAACGCAGAGAAAAGGAAACCAGTTCTCAGAACAGCTTATAGACCACGTACAAAACAACTTCATTTGTTTCCTCATTGCGTACTGTCGAGACACAGCCATCAGCTCTTATAGTAAAGTCTATGTTCAAGCATGGAATTCAACCACATTCTGCATCACCAGAGGAGCATCCTTTACTTACCAAAGTTATTGATACATGGCCATCAGTCCTTTCTACTTATAACATTTATGACCTTCAGACTTGTTCTTTTAAAATATGTCGTTATAATGACATATAGAGACATATTCCCAGACTTAAGGTTTTAAGAAACCTGAAATACTTCTGTGACCTCCCCACGCACACTGAGTCATCTTGCATCCTATATTATACCGGAGACCTGCTTGTCAGTTTACGCTCGTTATTTAAGGAGAAAATGCTTAAGAGACCCACTTCTAACAATTTAGACACAAGTGTTTCCCTGCTGTATTCAGACTTTGCAGATGTAAGATGTGCTATAGGAAGACTGTTCAGACTTCACTCTCAGTCCCATTTCTTGATCTTTATTACCAAGTCTGCACTGATCTGTTTTACAATTATTGATTCCACCTTTCAAATCAGGCAAGTTTTAGTAATATTGGTGAGGGCAGCTTATTCTTTATGTAGACATACTTAATCTATTGCTACTGAGGGAATTTGGGAAATGAATTCCACGATTATAAATCATTAGGGTGTCTTTACTCAGAGTTAGTTGACCTACCCGACTCTCAAATTGAAAGTAAATAGCTCATTAGAGGAAGGAATAGCACAGAAGAGAAACCATGCCTCTGGGAAAAATTAAATTTCTATATCCAGCTTAGTTTCCATTTATTGTAGCCATGTGAGGATAGAAGTCATGACCCCCAGGAGCAGAGGTGAATGCCTCAGTACGTTAGGCTTCTCTGCCATCTCCAAATTATTCATTAGCTACAGGCTTATTTTGTGTATTATTAATGAAGTTTTGGTGCAAAGAGTAGTGCCAAATTTCTTCCAGTTGCAGCTCATAGTATGTCTTTAGGCTGAATAGCAAAAAACCTGACTCTTGCCAATACTGAAGTCTCAGCTTGACTGGGGACATACTAGAGTCCAGCCTCCATTTGCATACGAACAAATATACTTCTTCACCTTTTCCCTCCACCTGCAATCACCACACAAGGTGCCCACTTCATTTTCAGAACTGGCAGTATCGTAGTCAAGTCAAGTCTACGTCCAAGGTAAAGTTAGATTTAAAGATGTTATCTGTCAAATAATGAAATACTTTCTGCTGCATTGAGGTTAAGAGACTGCTAATAACTCGTATTTCTGCTCTACCGTCGAATTAATTACGCTTCTTAGTGGCTTTCAAATAAATGCTGGCTTGACATGGTATAACAAGTAGAAGGATTATTTCTGAATATTGATCTTCCTGACAAGAGTCTCTCAACTGCATCTTGAAATGACAGGAAAATGCATTTCCTGACCTTTTGTTTTACAAAAGAAAATGGAGGGGGGGGGAGAGTAGAAAAATAGCACCTAATCTCTGTGCAAAGATTACTTTGTAAGATTTGTTCACTTCAAGTACAGTTTCAAAAATTACTTTGGTGTAGTTGTTTCAAGTTCTGAATCTGCAATGCACTGCAGCTTCCTACAGAGCTCACTTCCAGGCAAGGACTTCAGTTGGACTGTAACCAGGAGAAAATTCCCTGTATATTGTGTTTGCTCCCTTCTTGTTTTTACTCTACAATCCTAAATGCAAGTAATTCAAGCAAACTGGCAGTATGGCACAGATTTGTGCCCCAAAGTACAACTTATTCAGTTCCCTGGATATTGTGATGCCACCCTGATTGGAGCGCTTCTCAAAATTTAAATTAAGAGAAAATTTAACTCAGCAATTAAACTGCCTTCTAAAATTTGTAAACAAGAAACACTGATTTCGCAGATTTTCAGCAAGCAGAAGTATTTTGATGTTTCAGGAATGATGGAAATACATTCAGTTAAGGGAGGTACCTATAGGGCTTTGCAATGAAAAAAATAAAATCAAGCAAAAACTGTAGATTAATTTGGGTTTCCCCCCCAAGTAGAATGCCTGTTAAATATTTCCATTTCCATAATAGAAACGCTCTTTTATGAAAACAAAGCTCAACCACTGTGCGTTCTCGTTTCAGTCTGATATCACAAAGTAGATAATTTTATTCCGCTGCCAAGTGACACTCTGATGGAGCTGTGACATGTGCACTGCGAAAAGTTTTTCAGAGGGGGGTGATGTGGCAAGGTGTTTCCACAGGCTGCTGAGGATAACAGCAAGCACTACCAGCTTAGTCTGCTGCTGCCGCTCTTACAACCATCGTGGAAAGGATAAGGGAGGCAGATACTTGTGGGAAATGTCTTAAATTCTTGTCCTTTTCATCACGTTTGTTCTGGTGGAAAATGAGGACAAGCTTTGCTTATCTTTTTGTCTTAATCCCCATGCATTCTGATGGCCAGAAAGGGACTTCGTTTTACGTTGGTGAAACCCAAACCACCCCTACAGGCCGCCTAACTCCCAAAGGCTCTTCCACCCCTCAAGCTCTGCAACGAGAGAAAATTACAGTTGTTACCTCTGTATATATGCACTTACTACACTGATGTTCTTGCATACAAAATACTCAACTCTAAAGTACTTACCCAGTTACATCATCTTTACCTGATAACTCCCATTTTCCTCTTCCTGAGCACCCTGTTAGCCTAGCTATGGTGTTTGTGCCACGCGGATCAAAGCATTTTGCAGGAATGTGTCCTTAATTTTTCAACCCTTTTTAGTCGCTGAGAGTTTAATGCTTTATTTTGTTCTTTTTATACCCCCTTACAGCATAGGGGTGATTTCTAATACGTAAATAGACCAGCAGTAAAAATAACTTCTGAAACAGAGCAACTATTCTCTGGAAAATAGCTTCCACATCCCTTCTCCAAAAGACTCATCAGTAAGAGAACCACAAAAAAAAAAAAAAAAAAAAAAAAAAAAAAGAGGCAGAAAAAAAATATGTTTCTCTAGTCTTGTACCATTCTACCAAAAAAATCACAGATTTAAATCCATGACATAGCGCATGTGTCATCTCAGGAGAGTTTGAGTGCTGTACTCGGACCCCACCACTACCAACTACACCACTAAGACCTTACTTACAGGTATATGTTTTAAAAATATATTTTTAAGAAATTTCTTGACTCTTGAACAAGAGTTACTAGGACAAAACCATCTCTACAAACATATTAGAGAACTTATATGGAGAAATATTTCCGAGTATGATAAATAAAACAGAGATTATGAGTTAAAGACTGTTACTGTGCAGGGAATATTTTCAGTCATTTCCAGACTAACAAGAGATGAAACAGAATAGCATATATCAGGGATAATAAGGTTTAAATCTGCACAAATATATACAGCTGCAATATTCAGATTAGCTTTGCTTCCTATGAGAAGTCTGAACAGCAAATCCCCCAGGCCCTCTACCCTGGCAAATCCCCCAGGGATCTGGTCCTGTATTTCTATATAGTGAATAGCCTGTTGCCCATTGGTGAAGATAAATTCCTGTAGCTGTGACACTGGCATTCATGTTATCATATTGTATTAAATAAAAATTGTTCTTTGCAGGATAAGTAGCATATAAATCAAAATAAGCTTGATTTTCTTAAAGATTGCTTGGCATCTCTAAAAAACCACACCAACCCCACGTTATCTGCTGTGTCTACAAGTATCAATGCTCCATTCAAACTTCACCCCGCATCCAGGTAATCAGAGTGCTGTGGAAACCAACACTCTTCATCAATCTGTTCATGGAGCATTCCTCAAGCAAGCCTGGTTATGGATTTCATCTTTGAAGCAGTGTCTCAGTATTACCCTGCAAGTGAGAAACCCCAAAGATTCAGTAACACTCTACATGGAAGAAAAAAAAAATATCTGTATTCTATACCCTGAACGGCAATTTAACAATACTGTTGTTCTTAGTCTGGTGCTATTGTTCTCTGCAGTATGTTCTGAAATATCTACAGACCCTACATAAATATGCTTCAGGATTAGTACTTACCTCAGAACTGAAAGTGGAATGATACACAGAAAGCTAAGCTCATTTCCAACAACATTCTTTCTCATCTAGCAAGGGAGACGCAGGAAAGTAATTTAACATTTACATACAATAGGTTTGTTTAAAGCAGGAACAAAATTAAGGTATGGTTAACATTTTTCTGTCTCAGCAACGTATCCATTTTCCATTCCAAGAGCATCAGCCTGTATTTTAGGATACTGCTTTACTTTGTCAGAGTTTTCACTTCACTGTGTTTGCACTGTTAGGTGTTATGTTTAAAATTAACACATCAGTACTACAAGAAGAAAAGTTTTTTTCTTAAGTGATAATCTCTCTATATCGAATTCTTTCATTTATATCTAAAAGAAATCATAGTACAAGCGCAACATAAGTTTTAAACAGTAAACCTTTCCTAACGCAACAGAATATGTGGACGGGAGATTGAAGAGAAGAAAGAGGACATGTTCTTCTCTGTTGCTGCTTTTCTTCAGGTTTACGCTGAGTGCTTACGTTTTCATGGCTTAGACTACCATTTATTGGTGATCTGACTGATTTTAGAGGAGAGTTCTTTAAATCCTCTTTAAAAAAACATCAAAAAGCTACAAAAGCATTAAATGTAGGATTCCCAAAGCTGCAACTGTAGAGGGTGGACTCCTATGGGGCAGAGGAGCCAACACTAGCAAACCTCAGGGCAGCACCCTGATGTAGGATGCTTGTTTCATTGAAGCATTTCATGGTTATTGCCATCTAAAAAAACCCTGAATTCTAAGAACAAAGTTTCAGTTACTCTGCATAGTTCAAAGTTTTTGTTTTGCCTGTGAAAACAGCATTGTAGAGAAATAGTCTACTCATGAAGAAAAAGGGTCCGTCATTGTAGTATAACCAACAACTGTTTATTTTTATCAGTAGCCATCACTGAGCAAGTAGAAATTCCTTTTAGGAAATGACACATAAAAGCCAACTAGGACTTGTTTACACTTTTCCATTCGGACTTCAGCCAACACAGCACTGGAAACTACAAAGAGCTTGCTTACTTTAAACACGAGTAAAATAAATATATCAAGGGGAATTTTAGGAGGCAAATGATGAGATGGCATTTGCTTTAAGTTATCATTCATAATCCCCCCAAAATACTCAGAAAATGTATCAGCATTTATGTGATTCTTCCTCTGATGTAAAACTCACAAACCAATAAAATCTTCTAACTCTGACAAAACATTTGTCAAAGACACTTGCTAGCACTCTTCCTACTTCAGGAATAGCAAACAGTGTTTGTGACAAACACCTGCAAGATGCAATTCTTTTAAAAAGAAAATAATATTTTATCAAATGGGAGAGTCCCAACAAGGAGATCTGATGTTTTATGATCTCTTTCCTGCAGAACTCTTCAGAGTTCAGTTTATACCATTCATGCTATAGTTCCACAAACAACATGCTGCTCATGCTGAAAGTTCATTTTACTCTTGATCAACCTCGTAGGCTAGGACAGATTACTCTGATATGTAGGGAACCCAGAAAAACATATCACCTAGCAAAGGCATAAACTCTTTAATGGCACTTCTTTGGGGTAGCAAATATGTTATGGGATCCCAGGGGAACAGACAGACACGTGATTCCCAAGCTTGCAAAACCCTGCTAACATAGAAGAGAAAATTTCAGAAGTGCATCTTCTGAGAAAATTTTGTTTTACAAAAGATAGTGCAGGCTCTGCAGAAAGTAAAATTAGAGAATTTCTATCAAGGAAAGCAGAAGTTACCTGTTTTTCTTGGAAAAGAGTAGATGACATCATTTCAACTGTGTAATCATTTTAATGTGCAAGAAATTAATTTATAAGTTAAAAAAATGTTCCAAAAGTTAATTACAGAGTTCAAAATATCAGAGTTTTATTTACATATTCACCTACTTCAGTCAAGTGAGAACTGCAGTCTTGCACTGCAGGGTAGTTGTCCTGTCACAGGATAAAGCATCACTTACATTCAGATATTCTCCACTTGTCTGTGCTTTCTTCCAGAAGTCATAAGCACGTGAAAACACAATCAAAATCAAATTATCCCTTGGGAGTTGCACAAGTCAAAATACCTTACGTAGTCCACAAGAAATCAGAACAGCCGTTCTTAAAAGGTATCTCCTAGATGAATGACCATCCAATACTTTAAAAGGCTTTAAGGACATAACTGAGATTCCACCAGTTAACTGCAGATGTGTCTCTCGGGTTATATTTTACAATCCCAGGCAGCTACAATGTGTATTTTCCATGACTATGAACTTTCAGAGAAATAAAAAGTTTTACAATACTTATTTAAATGACACTTCTTGGGACCTGTTATAGCTATATGCAACACCTGCCACAAAATAATCGGTGAGCCACAGCAGTCACAAAAAAAAAAATAAAATTCTTACAGCATATGTAGTTCCCTCTTTACAAGCCTGATGTGATTAAAAAATATCACAGAAAAGAACCACAGTGCTAAGTACTAAAGAGCAAAGCTTACATGCACGCTTTACAAAGTCTAGTATCAGAGCAGCTACTGGGGCTGCTCAAACTTACACAAAAACTTTGTCATCTCCTACAGAACGCTCATCTTCCAGGTAATGCCAAAGTAACAGTCCCCTGGGCTCTTCTTCCAGCAGTGCCTTACGTGCTGGAGTGTTCAGGAGACACTGATTTTTTTTTATTTTTAAACAGACATATGTTCTACCCTTTATATCTCAAGTAAAAATGACTTCATATATTGTATGCATGTGACAGTAAAGAATCCTGTGTTTTCCTTATTGGGTCTTACAGTTTACTTGCAACCTGTTACATGAGTAAACACACACAGACTTGAGGAAATAGTTTATATAAATGCATTCTTACCAGCTGGTGCAGAACGTGAGCAGTGAAGTTGAAACCCATGATAATCGGCACACGATTCATTGAATTTGCCTTCCCTAAAATCTGACTTGGAATCCTTTTTGCTCTCAATCTCATCTGAAGAAAGCTTATCCAGTTCAATTATCACAGCTGACATTGTAAGACAGTCTCAGTATAACTCAAAACAAAGCTGAACGAAGGAAGAAGTCACTTCAAGTTCAGCTTCCCCAAACATGCAGTCCAGGGAAAAATATCTTCCTTTCACACACACACACACAAAAAAAAAAAAAAAAAAAAAAAAAAAAAAA